>NC_092717.1:19149414-19343164 GCF_047496885.1 Scyliorhinus torazame | reverse complement strand
TGAATCGGGGCAATTGAATAATGGGGGGGTTGAATGGCGGAGGGAGAATAGGGGGGAGAAAAGGGGGGAGAATGGGTGTGTGTGGGGAGAATGGGAGGGGGGAGAATGGGGGGTGGGAGAATGGGGGAGGGCGGAAAGGTGTTGGGGGAGGGCAGAATGGGGGTGGGGGAGGGGTAGGGTGGAATGGTGGTGGGAGATGGGTGGAATGGGGGTGGGGGATGGGGCGGGGTGGGGGAAGGGCGGAATGGGGAGGGGAGTGGCGGAATGGGGGTGGGGTGGGGGAGGGGTGGAATGGGGAAAGGGCAGAATCGGGAGGGGTGGAATGGGAATAGGGGGGAGGGCGAGGGGCGGAATGGTGGAGGAGCGGAATGGGGTGGGGTGGAATGGGGGTGTGGGGAGGGATGGAATGCGGGTGTGGGAGGTGTGCAATGGGGGTATGGGGGTGGGTGGGGGGAGGGGCGGAATGGGGAGGGCAAGTGGCGGAATGGGAGAGGGGGAGGGGAGGAATGGGGAGGGGAGGAATGGGGAGGGGTGGAATGGGGAGGGGTAAGGATGGAATGGGGGTGTGGGGAGGGATGGAATGGGGGTGTGGGGAGGGATGGAATGGGGGTGTGGGGAGGGATGGAATGGGGGTGTGGGGAGGGATGGAATGCGGGTGTGGGGAGGGGTGCAATGGGGGTATGGGAGGGGTGCAATGGGGGTGGGGGAGGGGCGGACTGGGGAGGGGAGGAATGGGGAGGGGTGGAATGGGGGAGGGGAGGGGAGGGGTGGAATGGGGGAGGGGTGGAATTGGGAGGGGTGGAATGGGGGAGGGAGAGAGGTGGAATGGGGGCGTGGTGGGGTGGAATTGGGAGGGGGAGTGGTGGAATGGGGATGGGGTGGAATGGGGATGGGGTGGAATGGGGAGGGGTGGAATGGGGAGGGGAGGGGTGGAATGGCGAGGGGAGGGGTGGAATGGCGAGGGGAGGGGTGGAATGGGGAGGGGGAGGTGTGGAATGGGAATGTAGAGGGGTGGAATGGGGGAGGGGTCGAATGGGGAGGGGTGGAATGGGAACGGGGAGGTGTGAAATGGGGATATGGTGGAATGGGGAGGGGAGGGGTGGAATGGGGAGGGGAGGGGTGGAATGGGGAGAGGAGGAGCGGTGGAATGGGGATGAAGTGGGGAATGGAGTGAGAAGGGACAGGAGAAGGGTGGTACTGTAATGAGGGGCATTATAATCCTAGCCCCTTTTTGGGACTGTCCTGAATCAGTCACACTCCTTGGACCATCACTCTCACTTAAGGTTGAGAAAGACAGGCCTCACAGATACGGCAATTGGTCTCAAGAACTGATCTAACTCTTCCTGAGGGAAAGCAACCACCAGCTAATTAGAGTCCAGGCACGTAGACCTCTCCGTTGAAGAGTGTACGGAGATGGTATCTCAAATTTGGATTCATAAATGCAATATAAAATAATATGCTTTGTAAATGATGCGAAAGTTTAATAAAGAACCAAACATGCAATTCACTTTTGATGGTAAGCTTGTTCTCCGCTCTTACCAGACTCCCAAACGACCCTCTTGTGGACTGATGTGATCTCTTGACACATCTTCTCTACAGAGAAGTACTACACCTCATGTATTTACATTGCGTATTTATGTTTGCCCTATTATGTATTTTCTTCTCGTGTATGGGATGATCTGACTGAGCTGCATGCAGAACGATACTGTTTACCGTACCCCGGTACACGTGACGACAAATCCAAATCCATTGATAGTTCTAGTTAAAGAATAATCTTGTTTGTAACTGAGAATACAAGTCCAATTAATGTTGCAGAGAAATATTTCAGATGTCCATTATTAGGTAAAGGAGTATTTACTTAAATCCCTGAGCAGAAAGCTACCAAATTACAATTTACATAGATGATTTGGAGCTGGGGACCAAGGGCAATGTGTCCAAGTTTGCAGACGACACTCAGATGAGTGGTAAAGTGCAGAGTGCAGAGGATACTGGAAGTCTGCAGAGGGCTTTGGATAGGCTAAGTGAATGGGCTAGGGTCTGGCAGATGGAATACAATGTTGACAAATGTGAGGTTATCCATTTTGGTAGGAATAACAGAAAAAGGGATTATTATTTAAATTATAAAATATTAAAACATGCTGCTGTGCAGAGAGACCTGGGTGTGCTAGTCCATGAGTCGCAAAATGTTGGTTTACAGGTGCAACAGGTGATTAAGAAGGCAAATGGAATTTTGTCCTTCATTGCTAGAGGGATGGAGTTTAAGACTAGGGAGGTTATGCTGCAATTGTATAAGGTGCTAGTGAATCCACACCTGGAGTACTGTGTTCAGTTTTGGTCTCCTTACTTGAGAAAGGACGTACTGGTGCTGGAGGGTGTGCAGAGGAGATTCACTCGGTTAATCCCAGAGCTGAAGGGGTTGGATTACGAAGAGAGGTTGAGTAGACTGGGACTGTACTCGTTGGAATTTAGAAGGATGCGGGGGGGGGGGGGGGGGGATCTTATAGAAACAAATAAGATTCTGAAGGGAATAGACAGGATAGATGCGGGCAGGTTGTTTCCACTGGCGGGTGAAAGCAGAACAAGGGGGCATAGCCTCAAAATAAGGGGAAGTAGATTTAGGACTGAGTTTAGGAGGAACTTCTTCACCCAAAGGGTTGTGAATCTATGGAATTCCTTGCCCAGTGAAGCAGTTGAGGCTCCTTCATTAAATGTTTTTAAGATAAAGATAGATAGTTTTTTGAAGAATAAAGGGATTAAGGGTTATGGTGTTCGGGCCGGAAAGTGGAGCTGAGTTCACAAAAGATCAGCCATGATCTCATTGAATGGTGGAGCAGGCTCGAGGGGGCAGATGGCCTACTCTTGCTCCTATTTCATATGTTCTTATGTTCTTAAATCTAGCGAAATACCTCCATCCCAATTAAGGCGAGAATTATCATAATTACACTATAGCAACTACCTTTACCTTGAGAGATGCTGGAGTGAATACAATAAATCTGTACATCCTACTGTATGGTTCTAATATGTACACTCTAAAAGAACTGAACCAGCAGGAAACATGTTGGGCACACATGCTGGACAACATCCTTCCTTTTAGTCAACATTCTTCATGTAAACAGGATACTGAGTGGTGCAAATAGGTGTCCCTATACTAGATTTCAAGGATTCAGTTAACAAGTTATTTAGGGTCATCCTTAAGGTTATGCATTGTTAGATTTTAGTATCTTGGGCGAAGCAGTGGTAGCTGGAATACAATGTAGAAAAGTGTGAGGTTATGAACTTTGGTATGAAGAATGGAGGCTTAGACTACTTTCTAAATGGCAAACGACTTAGGTAATCAGAAGCACAAAGGGTCTTAGGAGTCCTCGTTCAAGATTCTGTTAAGGTTAACGTGTAGGTTCAGTCGGCAGTTAGGAAGGCAAATGCAATGTTAGCATTCATGTTGAGAGGGTTAGAATACAAGAGCAGGGATGTATTTCTGAGGCTGTATAAGGCTCTGGTAAGACCCCATTTGGAGTATTGTGAGCAGTTTTGGGGCCCATATCTAAGGAAGGATGTGCTGGCTTGAAAGGGTCCACAGGAGGAATGATCCATGGAATGAAGAACTTGTCATATGAGGAGCGGTTGAGGACTCTATGTCTGTACTCATTGGAGTTTAGAAAGATGAGGCGGGATCTTATTGAAACTTACAGGATACTGCGAGGCCTGGATAGAGTGGACGTGGAGAGGATGCTTCCACTATAGGAGAAACTAGGTGCAGAGGGCACAATTTCAGACTAAAGGGACGATCCTTTAAAACTGAAATGAGGGGGAATTTCTTCAGCCAGAGGGTGGTGAATCTGTGGAACTCTTTGCCGGAAGGCTGTGGAGGCCAAATCCCTGAGTGTCTTTAAGACAGAGATAGATAGGTTCTTGATTAATAAGGGGATCGGGGTTATGGGGAGAAGTAGGAGAATGGGGATGAGAAACATATCAGCCATGATTGAATGGCGAAGCAGACTCGATGGGCCGAGTGGCCCAATTCTCCTCCTATCCCTATGGTCTTACAATTGACCTCTGCCTTGTGAGGTGGCATTGAGCCAGTTTGTGTGTTTTTTCAGTAACTACCTTGTGTTGGAGGATATGCTGAAGGATGTTGATGTCCTTGAGCATACACAATAATCCCTAGGCATGTTTATAAATGTTTTAATCTTTGTCCAGCAGATGAACACTTGCCTTTCATTTTTAATCCCTACTTAATAGGAGAATCACTCTTTTTAACCTTATAACTTTGTGTTTATAGCTGCATTCATTCACAGTGTAGGGTATGTGGGAGAAGGGAAAGGGGGGAATGGAACTGAAACTGCAGAATTCGCATCTATTTTCCACTGGCCAATTTTTACACGCTGAGGTTTTGGACACTATTCTGAAGCACCAGCATTCTGGCCAATGTTAAATCCTTCAGCCAACAGCACTCAGCGTGGGTCATCATCACCTTTCTGTTTGTGAATCCTCGCTGTGCTGAGTTTCCAGAACTTCGGCAGTGACTACACTTCAATTACTAGGGGACATAGGTTTAAGAGGCGAGGGGCAAAGTTTAGAGGAGAGGTGCGAGGGAAATCTTTTACACGGAGGGCAAGGTGCCTGAAACTTGTTGCTGGAGGAGGTGGTGGAAGCTGGTACGAAAGTGATGTTAAAAGGGCGTCTTGACAAATACATGCATAGGATGAGAATAGAGGGATACGGACCCCAGAAGTGTAGAAGGTTTTAGGTAAGATGGACAACATGGTCGGCGCAGGCTTGGAGGGCCGAAGGGCCTGTTCCTGTGCTGTACTTTTCTTTGTTCTTTGTTCTGTCTTTCTTTCTGGGCTGTGGGGGCGAAACCCACGCAAACACGGGGAGAATGTACAAACTCCATACGGACGGTGACCCAGGGCCGGGATCGAACCTGGGTCCTCAGAGCCGTGAGGCAGCAGGGCTACCCACTGCGCCATCGTGCTGCCCAAGAGCTCGAACCTTGATGGACGTTGGCTGCTTACATACGAAGGATTCTTCAGTAAAAGAACTTGTGTTTCCATTAAGCACACAAGGAAACCCTCTCGAGTTAATTAATGTTAAGTGTCAACAGGCGGGGTCACTCATTGGGCATTTACTTGTGCAGGTATGAGGAGACACTGATTGACACTGGCGTTGGGTTGTAGGTTTGGGCCCATACACTTGTACATTTGTGAAGAAATCAAAAACAAAAAATAAATAAATTTAGAGTACCCAATTCATTTTTTCCAATTAAGGGGCAATTTAGTGTGGCCAATCCACCTACCCTGCACATCTTTGGGTTGTGGGGGTGTGACACATGCAGACACGGGGAGAATGTGCAAACTCCACACGGACAGTGACCCAGACCGGGGATCGAACCTGGGACCTCAGCGCCGTGAAGCTGCAGGGCTAACCCACTGCCCCACCGTGCTGCCCCTGTCTTTCTTTCTAATGCAGAGGCCTGTATTGATACTCTGAGTTTGAAGATGTGAATTCAGAAATAAATAGCAGGAATCAGTCAGTGACCACAAAGCTGTGGTCAGATTATCGCTACTGGTCCACTGATCTCCTAGGGGAAAGGAAATCTGCCAAACGCACCAGGCTTGGCCTACATATAACTCCCAGTCCCATGCCAACCTGGTCGAATCTCAACTGGCCTCTGAATTGGCCCAGCAAAAGTCACAGGACAACTAAATTCTCGCCTTTCCCCCTGGTGCCCACAGCCAATTTTCTCCTCGGAATTGAACAATGTCCCTGGTGCAGATGCCAACCCTCCACACTCGCTTTGGAGTTTCCAAGAATTAAAGATTCATCTGCAGGACATGGGCCGTGAGAAACAAGGGGAGAAAAAAGTCACAACGGAAATTAAAAACCAAACAGATTGCGGCTGTCAAAATTGGCTTTGAATTCTTCCATTTGCTGTTGCAAAAATGCTGGCAATGGAGGAATAAAGTCTGTTTGACTGAGCGAGGCATCAGGTGATCAAACCTATCAGGAATGTGTCCAACCATTGTTGATCACCCAACATTCAGAGCCACCATAGAACATGGAGTGCAGAAGGAGACCATTTGGCCCATCGAGTCTGCACCGACCCACTTAAGCCCTCACTTCCACCCCATCCCCGTAACCCAATAACTCCTCCTAACCTTTTTTGTCACGAAGGGCAATTTAGCATGGCCAATTCAACTAACCTGCACGTCTTTGGACTGTGGGAGGAAACCTGAGCACCCGGAGGAAACCCACGCAGACATGGGGAGCACATGCAGACTCCGCACAGCCAGTGACCCAGAGGGGAGTCGAACCTGGGACCCTGGCGCTGTGAAGCCACAGTGCTATCCACTTGTGCTACCGTGCTGCCCTGCACCAGAGTGAAAATAACTGTAATGTTACAGCGCCAGGGGCCATCAGGGGTCCCTGAGGATGGGTTTGAATGCAGGAGTCTTCAGTCTCCTGGAATGCAGTAATTGTCTTCTGCTATGACGACCCATAAATGCCCCCCCCCCCCCCCACCCACCCACCCACCCAGGCCAGAGATCTGCTTCAAGGACGCTTATGAGTGTGGCATTGATTTTCACACCAGAAAGACATTGGCTGAAGATAGAGGAAAATGGCAACATCGCCTGTGGGCGGGCATGCACCACCATTAAGATGCGAGATAGATGCGGGCAGCTTTTGACAAGGTGCCTCACAAAAGGTTGCTGCATAAGATAAAGATGCATGGCAATAAGGGTAAAGTAGTAGCATGGATAGAGGATTGGTTAATTAATAGAAAGCAAAGAGTGGGGATTAATGGGTGTTTCTCTGGTTGGCAATCAGTAGCTAGTGGTGTCCCTCAGGGATCAGTGTTGGGCCCACAACTGTAGATGATTTGGAGTTGGGGAACAAGGGCAATGTGTCCAAGTTTGCAGACGACACTAAGATGAGTGGTAAAGCAAAAAGTGCAGA
Source organism: Scyliorhinus torazame (assembly GCF_047496885.1). Taxonomy (NCBI): domain Eukaryota; kingdom Metazoa; phylum Chordata; class Chondrichthyes; order Carcharhiniformes; family Scyliorhinidae; genus Scyliorhinus; species Scyliorhinus torazame. The sequence continues at coordinate 19,336,207 of NC_092717.1, read as the reverse complement.
GGATACTGGAAGTCTGCAAAGGGATTTGGATAGGCCACGTGAATGGGCTAGGGTCTGGCAGATGGAATACAATGTTGACAAATGTGAGGTTGTCCATTTTAGTAGGAATAGCAGCAAAAGGGATTATTATTTAAATGATAAAATATTAAAACATGCTGCTGTGCAGAGAGACCTGGGTGTGCTAGTGCATGAGTCACAAAAAGTTGGTTTACAGGTGCAACAGGTGATTAAGAAGACAGATGGAGTGTTGACCTTCATTGCTAGAGGGATGGAGTTTAAGACTAGGGAGGTTATGCTGCAATTGTATAAGGTGTTAGTGAGGCCACACCTGAAGTATTGTGTTCAGTTTTGGTCTCCTTATCTGAGAAAGGACATACTGTCGCTGGAGGGTGTGCAGAGGAGATTCACTAGGTTAATCCCAGAGTTATGGGGGTTGGATTACGAGGAGCGGTTGAGTAGACTGGGACTGTACTAGTTGGAATTTAGAAGGATGCGGGGGGGATCTTATAGAAACATATAAGATTATGAAGGGAATAGATAGGATAGATGCGGGCAGGTTGTTTCCACTGGCGGGTGAAAGAAGAACAACCCCCTTGGGGTATAGCCTCAAAATAAGGGGAAGTAGATTTAGGACTGAGCTTAGGAGGAACTTCTTCACCCAAAGGGTTGTGAATCTATGGAATTCCTTGCCCAGTGAAGCAGTTGAGGCTCCTTCATTAAATGTTTTTAAGATAAAGATAGATAGTTTTTTGAAGAATAAAGGGATTAAGGGTTATGGTGTTCGGGCAGGAAAGTGGAGCTGAGTCCACAAAAGATCAGCCATGATCTCACTGAATGGCGGAGCAGGCTCGAGGGGCCAGATGGCCGACTCCTGCTCCTAGGTGCTAAAGTGAAAAACAACAACCCACAACGGCACCCGATTCCCACCTCAGATGCGGCACTTGTGAGAGAACCTACCCACTGGGTTGGCCTCTTCAGCCATCAGTACAAATGTATCGCATGAAGCTACCGCATTCCCGATGATTTGCTGTGTATGTCCATCATCCTCTGTAAGAGGAAGGATGCTGATGGAAGAACATCAAAACATAAGGAATAGAAAGCATGATTAGACCGTACGATCCATTGAGCCTGCTCTGCCATTCAGTACAATCATGGCTGTCTTTTGGCTTAAACTCTAATTATTCTCCTGCTCCCCATTCTCTTGTTTCACCGAAAGATCAAGAATCTGTAATCCCAGTCTTAAATCTATTCCAGATGAAGCATCCGGAGCCCTCTGGGGAGAAAAGAATTCAAACAATTCGTAATCCTTTGAGTGAAGAAATTTATCCCCATCTCAGTCCGTAATTATTGGCCTCCTATCCTGGGACTATGCCCTGGGCACTCGATTCCCCAGCCGGGAAAAATAGCCTCTCCTTGTTTACGTGTCAAGCCCCTTCGGAACCGTGTATGTTTCCATGAGATCAACTATCATTCTGCCAAACTCCAGAGAATATAGAACCAATCGTCGGGCAATCCGCTCACCTCAGGGACAAATCTAGGGAACCTTTGTTGCATCACTTCCAATGCAAGAATATTCTTCTTTAATTATGGAGTGCTGAAACCACGGACAGTGTTCCAGGTGTCTCATCTGAGCCCTGTGCAATTATAGGAAATACTTATTTATTCTTGCAATCCATTTCTCCTGCGGTACAGCAAAGTTCCTCTAAACACCAACATTGACAAAGTGACATGCCTTTTAAAAAATATTCTGCTTTTCTATTCTTATGAATAAGCTCACATTTCCCCACATTATACACCATCTGCCACCTTGTTGCTCACTCACTTAAACGTTATGTTAAAAGGGTTATCTAAATTTAAGCTGTTGTTGGAACTATCATCCATGCTTTTGCTACTTGGCTATTGCAGTGTTGTCTTGGCGGGCTACCACCCTGTAAACTGGCTCACACTATCCTTTACATCCACCACCCTGTGGTCACTGACCAACATTGTTTCAAAGTCCCCCTACGACCTTCCCCTTTCACTCTATCTCTGTATTCATCCCCAGCCCCACAACCCTCTGAGATATCTTTGCTTCTCCAATTCTGACATCTCGAACATCCCCCATTCCTGTTTCTCTACCCATTGAGGACCGTGTCCTCAGCCGTCTAGGCCCTAAGCCCAGGAATTCCCTCCCTAAGCCTCTCCGCTCTTTCATTGCTCCCTTAAGTTGGTCCTTACAAACCTAGTTTATTGGTCAAACGTGCGGTCGAGTCTTTGTCCTAGTATCCGCTTACATGCCTCGGTGTCAAATGTATCTGGTTCCATCCTTGCGAAGCATTTGAATACACTAAAGACACTCAAGTTTTCAACTGTAAAGCATTGACCATTAACAGCTAAAAGGTTTGGATAAAGTAGTCATGGGGCTGATGCTTCCTCTTGTGGGGAATTCTAAAACGAGAGGTCATAATCTTAGAATAAGAGGTAGCAAATTTAAAACAGATATGAGGAGAAACTGCTTCTCCCAAAGGGTTGTGAATCTGTGGAATTCGCCACCCCAGAGTGTAGTGGATGCAGGGGCATTGAGTAAATTTGAGGAGGAGTTTTAATTGGTAATGGGTTGAAGGGTTATGGAGAACGGGCAGGACGTGGAGTTGAGGCCAGGATGGGATCAGCCAGGATCACATTGAGGGTGTTAGGCTCGGGAGGCTAAATTGCCTACTGGTGCTCCTGGGTCATGTGTTCTCGGGAGAAAATGCTCTAGTCGAATTTGCAATCCAGCTCTTGGTCTGTAACATTGTAGGTAGCAGAGGAGGGGCATATCAGCCATGATAGAATGGCGGAACAGACTCGATTGGCCAAATGGCCTAATTCTGCTCCTATATCTTATGAACTTTTAAACTTATGAATAAAACACAAGTCAATATAGAAACAACTGAATCTATTGTTGCTTCAGACAAACTAGAATTATAGACCTTGAGGAGAAATGGCAGTGGATTTGCCTAATTTCCAAATACAGCTTTGACAAGAGTCATCAGACTCGAAACGTTAGCGCGTTTCTCTCTCTACAGATGCTGCCAGACTTGCTGAGATTTTCCAGCATTTTCTCTTTCGTTTCTAATCCAATGTTTACTTTAGGCTTGTGGACCAGGTTGAGTGCTGCAGTAACAATATCTGCAATGGTTACCCTTAACTTGCTTGCCTGCTATTTACAGACTGAAAAGGTTATCCTTTCTTAAAATATCAACGTGCATTGATACTTCTGGTCACATCGGTCTGTATCCTTGCACTTTATTGCACTAATTATATGATTTGTCTGCAGGTCTACACCATTTTTACACCATTAAGGAAAGGTTTACAGTCCTAAATTGAATCTTAGATCTACTGTTGTCAATGAAATGATATCGCAATGGTCACGTACTATTGAGAAAATGCTTGTGCAAATCTTATAGTTTCTCAGGTGATCATTTGAACAAATGCAATAAAAACAGGCCGGATAACTCTGAAGCAGTGTGTTCATGGAGCCTTGCTGGTCAGGTGATTTTAACCAGTCATCTAAGCATAAAGAATTATGGTAATCTCAGTTGCTTAGAGCGTATATATATTCAGCATATGTGGTCATCATCTTTTTTTAAAGAAACAAAAGATATCCCCAGCAAACTCTATCACTTTCTTCCCCGTTCCAACATATACCGTCTTGTCCTCCAGAATTCATTGTGTCATCTGGGATTAGTGTGCAGGACATTTCACTTCAAAATCTCTCCATACTTATTTGCCGTGTCTTGTCATGTTTGCCTGCAGGCGGTGAAAAATGATCATCCTCTCCAGGATTTTGTCATCCAAATGGCTGTGTCCAGGTCAGCTGCTTGCAACAGGCGGGTAAATCCAAACCTGTTGGGGCAGACTTTACGGGCGACGGACGTAATGCGAGTGACAGCTTTGGAACACAGGACATACTTTGCGAGAGCAGAACAAGTCCATGGGCTGTGTTTGCCATGGGAAGCCAAGGCCACAGTCGTGACGGTTCTGCAGTGGTGGGATCAGATTTTGATCCTTGGTCGGAAGAAGACCCGAGGCACCAATGTACGGAGGCGTGCCAAGTCAGATTAGGTACAGGGCTCCAATGTTTGACGCCGAACCTGGACAGACAAGGCCCCAGGCAGAAGCTGCTCAAGCAAATAATGTCAGAGGGACAGGAATTATCCTCTGCGAGACCGAGGGGACAGATGACACCCAGCAGGGGTGGCAAACGGAATCTGCAGATACTGCACTGCAGCTGGAACGCCTTGGGGCACCTGCCTGCTTCAACCGGACTAGACGTTGTCAACTCAATGTCAAATTAGCTCTCCAGACTGGGGAGCTTGAATAGACTCACATGCTCAAAAGAGGCAGGGTTTCCAAAAGTTTAGTAGAAGGGAATCTACCAATGGGAACTGTAAAATGAAATAAGATGGTGATGCAGAGAAAAGAAAAATTCACGGTTGCGCTTTTCTGCATTTGCCGATATGCAGTGGAATGTCCTATTCTTGACAATAACGAGCTAGATTACATATGGTGCCAGAAAACACATATTGTCAATTTATATGCTTGGGGAGGCGGTGGCATACTGGTATTTCACTGGACTAGTAATCCAGAGTAATGCTCTGGGGGTCCTGTGTTCAAATCCCACCAGGGCAGATGAAATTTGAATTCAATAAAAATCTGCAATTAGGAGTCTAATGATGACCATGAATCCACTGTTGATTGTTGTAAAAACCCATCTGGTTCACTACTACCCTTTAGGGAAGGAAATCTGGCATCCTGGTCTGGTCTACATACGACAGATCCAGAGCAATGTGGTTGATGACACCCCCCCCCCCCCCCCCAAAGGACAATTAGAGATGGGCAGTAAATGCTGACCCAGCCAATAAAGGTCATTCATGGAATAGGTGAATGATCATGATGACTGGTTGGAGGACATTCGACACAATGAGTCTGACCGACCCTTCGAAAGAACACTCTACCCATGTCAACTCACCTTCCATCACGCCCTATCCCCATAGCCTAACCTGGACACTAACGAGAAATTTAGCATGGCCAATCCCAATCCACCTCACCTGCACTTCGGACTGTGGGAGGAAACCCACGCAGACACGGGGAGAACTTACAAACTCCAGTCACCCAAGGTCGAATCAAACCCGGATCCCTGGCGCCATGAAGCAGCAGTGCTAACCACAGTGCAGCCCATAAATACACATAATGATTCAATTGTACATTAGAAACCAACTGCACAGTTCATTTTTGCAATGGCGAGATAAGTACTTATTATATTGCCTTTCCTTGTCAATATTCCGTCCTCCCTCAGCACAGTGCACAAGTCTGGAGAGGTGCTCTATATGGTGCCAATGGCCAACCAGCCAATAATGAGAAGGTACAGCAGGTGTTGGGGGTGAGGATGATGGGGTGCAGGGATGGGGTGGGGTATGCATGACCTTGCCATTAGTGATCTCTTTACATACCTGGAGAGACTGCGGTGGGGGGGGGGATTTGTTAACAAGAGAAGTCTCCGACCTCCAGCGCAATGCAAAGGACATAATAAATGGGGTCAAGAGTAGACCATTCAGCCCCTTGAGCCTGATCCTTTCGTCAATAAGATCATGACTGATCTGATGTGCCCTCCAATTCCATTTTCCTGTCTGTTGCCCCTAACCCCTTGACTCCTTTGAGCAACAATGAAGATAAACTTGAGGGATCAATGGTTGCTGTGTACGAAAGCTGCCACACCCAAGCTGAGATAAACTTGAAAGGTGCCAGACACATTTGCGGAGTAGCTTGATGCACTTAATCTAAATTTAATTGAGAAATTGCAACATTTGGAAGAAAAATGAGAAGTAATGAAGATTGTGGAGAGCCAGCAGGGTAGGCTCAAAATAGGTAACCTGAAGAGATTGAAGACTATCCGAATTCTCACATGTAGCTGACAATTCTAGCCCATTCAATTTGCTCCCAAATAATCTCTAGGTAAGAGATATATTCAATATCTCATAAAACTGTGCCTAAAACACAGTATTAAATAACCACTCACTCAATGCACTAGCTCCTGTACTTCACAAAGTGAAGCACCCTGATGAGAAAAAAAACTTGCATTTATATAGCGCCTGTCCCCATCTCAGGCCACCCCAAAGTGCTTTACACCCAATGAAACGCAGCCACGATTGTAGGAAACCTGGCAGTAAATTTGTCACAGCAAGCTCCCACAAACAGCAGCGTGACGAAGATTTGCTGATGCGTGGAGTCAAGGGCCTCTTCACACAGCACCCAAATGCTGTCCCATATCAAGACCCCCTGCCTCACCCGACTGAAAATAAACTAATAACACTGAGCCACGTACTGAATGAAACTACATACCAAAGGGATTTTAGCAGTGAGTGAAAAATCAGCTTTGCTGGGTGGGGATAGCTGTTGGGACCACATTGTTCCACTGAAAGTAAAAAAAAATATTTTTTGTATGAATTGGGCGATAGACCCAGAATTTTAATAATTAAAATGTTTTTGAATACCAATTGCTATGAGGGATTTAGCATTATCTTTGCATTTCTGCAAAAGGTAGGTGTACTCTCGCTGGTCTGGAGTGACTTCTGATGTTCAAACATGACATCTCACCTTCATAGACATTACCTGTTGATATTATACCAATGTTTACCTTTTATAATTAACCAGTAAGCAGGAACAGTGTTCACAATGACATCAATTAAAGACCAAATAACTAAATGTCCCAACTTTCTAGAGCTTCAACAAAAGGAAACTTATGAAGGTAAACAACAATATTGCTGCCAGTGGCTGCTATGCACCCCTGTTCTTGACATGTTCACTGGTCATGCAAGCCCTCAATTGTACTGGCAGTCATGCTCCGTTTCCAGGGATACCCAAGCATGGAAGGGAGGTGACAAGAACGAGCCCCATCCCTGCCTCCACCCAACCTGGATCTGTCATAGGTCACCTTGACCAGGTTCCAGGGCAGACCCACGAGATCTATCTTGCCCACCCGCTCTCTGCACTAGCTGGTCAAAGGCAATGCATACATGCCTGGTACTTTGAGAAAAGGCCAGATATGTAACTTGTAATGCCTGGCACATTGCATGGGAACCCCAAATATAATGAAGCCCAACTGTGTTTAACTAAGAGGTGCTTGCTGAGTACAGTTTACAGGGTATATATAACCCAAGGTTCATTGTTCATCCCAGATATTTCCTCACCAAAAGTCAAGGCCTGTGGAGGTGCTGGCTTGCCAATGGAAACTGACTTTTGTGGAGCAGTTATGAAGAGCAATAGATAATAAGCTGATTCAACATTAGCACACAGAGGAATCTCACCTCGAGACGACATTTCACCAATTTTAAAAACGTTTAATTCTCCTAGTCTTCATTTCACACACCAATCTTCACCAAAGACAGGGTGGAAACATATTTCGCAACCAATAATGATTTATTACTGGACAAAGGAGAAAACTTGAGGAGACACAGGAGCAGCTCTTACAGATCCAATGGTGCACTGTGTTGCAGTTTCCATGTGCTTTTACCAGTGTCACATTGGAGGGTGTATCGCAATCTTCAACATGCCCCTTACCAGATTTCATAAGAAATGAAATGAAAATCGCTTGTCATAAGTCGGCTTCAATGAAGTTACTGTGAAAAGCCCCTAGTCGCCACATTCCGGCGCCTGTTCAGGGAGGCTGTTACGGGAATTGAACCGTGCTGAGAAAGGAGCAGCAGTCAGCTATAGGGTTCCTCATGCTTGTTCTACCACTCAATAAGATCATGGCTAATCGTCTACACCAATGTTAATTTCCTATCCTATCCCTCTTCCCTTAATGTCCAAAGTTCTATCAAACCCTGTCGAGTGTATTCATCAACTGAGCATGCACAGCATTCTGGGGTAGAGAATTCACAACTCCGAGCGAGGAGATTTTTAAATGACTGACTCCTTATCCTGGCCTACGACCCCTAGTTCTAGACTGTTCAGCCAGGGAGACAGCTACTTTAAGATTTTAGATGTTTCAATAGGATCACCTCCCATTCTTCTAATCCCCAGAGAATATAGGCTTAGTTTACCCAACGTCTCCTCTGAGGACAACTATCTCATGCCATGAATCAATCTAATGTACATTTGCTGCATGCCTTCTTAATTAAGTTAAGTTTATCTTTCCTCGGGTATGGGGACCATGTGCTCAGTTTTCCAGGAGAGGTTTCACTGTGGCCTGAAATAATTGCAGTGAGACTTCTTTATCATTATACACCAGCTCCCTTGAAATGAAGGCTTCCTAGTTATTTGCTGTATCTGTATGTTAACATTGTGATTCATGCACAAGAACACCCAAATCCCTCTGAACATCCACATTAACGAGTCTCTTACTTCTAAAAAATATTCTGCTTTTCTACGCTTGCCATCAAAATGGATTTTTATATTGTCATCTTCTCACCCAGTCACTTAACTGGTCTACTGATCAATTGAAGCTTCTTTATTTCACTCTTATTATACATTCATTCTTCCATTATTCTGCTTCCAGGCTTTCCCATTTGAGGTTTGCGATTTCAGTTTGGATTGCTAGTTACCATGGGCCCACGTAACCCTTTAGCACATGCTAGGAAGACTAATGCTCAGAGTTAAGATGGGTTGGTGTGGTCCATTGGCGGCTGTGCGTTCAGCAAACTAGGTCCCCAGCTGTGAAATTCCCATCCTAAGCCTCACTATCCTCCTTCAAGATGCTCCTTGAAACCTACCTCTTCGAAGACCTGTTGTCTTCGAAGACCTGATAAATTGTGAAAATCCATAGGATGATTTGAGATATTAAGGGCACTATATAAATACAAATTGGTGTTCAGTTCATAATCAGCATGAGTGTTGACCATTCTGCATTGATCACAAATAGATGGACAACACAGACTCTTAAAAATGTCATTGCTTATTTTTCTGGTTAGTAACCAGAAGGTAGCAACTGGTGATCAATGGATGCAAATTACTGCTCATACAGCAGCATGCTTAGCATTGGAATAATGGGCTGCATGTAGTTTTTTGGAGCAAACTCTGATGCAAGTCTTGCCTTGAAGTTGCCGGAAAGAATAGTTGACTGAGCGTCATTTCAATACCATTCCTGCCTGCTGTCCCCAATGTTTACAGAATGAATCCTGAAGAGATAGAGACCTTAACAGACACTTCTTTGACTGCAGGGTTGTAATTTAATCCCTTCACCCTGCTGGGAGAGTCGACTTTATGACATCTCGTAAACACAGTCAAACATATGTTGACAGACAATGTAGATTGGGAGACACACGGGTAATGATAACATAACGACGCAATTTGAGTACGAATAAAATAATTGGTGTCATTACCATCGTGGATATAACCTGATCGGGATTGTCATTCTAATTGCATTACTTCCTTTATGATTCAACTAAATGCTATGCAGTCCAAATCCTCACACTCATCCACCATTTGAAGTGGGCTGTCATTGCAAAAGTGGTTAATAAGCACGCCGAGGATTTATCAATGGGATAACACAGGTTAATGCAAAACGCATTACCTTGCTTGTGCGTGTCAGCGTGGAAAATGAGGCATCATTTGTCCCTTTCCATTGTAACTCGCGCTCTTTTAAACGGTACACATCATGGAGTGACTTCAAAGCACAGATTAGCACTTATGCCTCTTAAGGTAGGAGTTAGGTACAGAAATTTCATTCAGTTTGCAATCAATTTTACACTGACCAGGGAGCTCTGATATTAAGGCACTGTAACAGTCAGACTCGGGCATTGCAAAATAACAAATAATTAGCAGGAAATGTGACCAGTATAGATTCCACCTGAGCAGCTTCAGAGCAGAACTAGCTGCATGCAACTACTCCTGATCACTTGGAAAGACATTCTCGCACTCTGGCTCTTAAAGAAATACTACTGTTTTAAATCAATATCATTCACTAAATGTCCAGCAATGACCACTATCCCAAAGAAATATCTTGCTCACGGAATGCTTCAATATATGGCACCCGTGGTTCTCCATATACATCGCTCCAGGTTTCAAATCTGCCATATGTTGATTGAAGGAAAGATTGTCCCAGAGTTGAAAAGTATCCACTCCCATTAACCTTCTCTTATTGGATGAATGTTAGGTTAATTTTGCTTCCTAATATTATTGAATAGTATATTTAAGAGGCAGTAGATGAGGGAAAGGCATGAAAGGATATGGCAGGGTTGGATGAAGAGTTGGGGGACAGGGATCATGTAAAAGATAAAACACTGGCACAGAGCAATTGAATCAAATGGCCTGCTTCTTTGCTCTATGTTATATGTAATTTTATTGGGCTTTCGTTTACAGATGAGTAAAGGGGTGGGGGTTCTGCCCTCCCCAGGTCACAATGCAGGCACCATCAGCAAAACAATAAGCCTCACAAAGAGTCCTTCTCCATCATAGCGATGCAGTAACAAGTTCACATTCAAATAGCTGTTTTAGCCATTCTTCTGCTATTTGTCTCAGACTCTCAACTTATAACACCACCCGTGAAAGAACTTTTGAGAATGTGAAGTGAAAAGCAGCAAGAGTTAGATTTTTAAATTCAAACCTTTCTTAGCCTCAGTTCTTTCACAGGATAAAACACCAAAACATATCATATTGGTTATCAAAATGAATAGTCTCAGATTGTGGTGAGTAAAGTGGCGTTCATACCTTACACACACACACGTGCACACATGTCAAATTTATTTAAATTTATGATTTATTTCACATACCTTAAGAGTATGAATTCCAGGCGCCCACCAATAAATATTGATCATTTACTGTCAAATGATCCTGCATACATTTACTTTGAGATTACCTTTGTAAAAGTGTGTCAATGATATAATCGCTAGGGATCTTCACAGTCGAGCTAAGGTTGCTGGAAGCTTTGGACAGGTTCTTCAGAATTGGCACTTCACCAAACTTAAATTAAAATTACGTAAACAAAATACATTCTGAAATAATATTAAAATATGCGAAACCAGTTGGTTTAGAACTACTGAGCCGCAGTTCACAAGAAAAACTGTTAGCCGGTCCAAACACAGAGAAGCAAATTAAACTGCACCCTTCCACTTCAAGCTGCTAGATTTAAGGCTCCTGATCAAATGGTTACTGTAAGATGGCTGCCCAATTAATCTCCCACATTAGGTAGAGTAGTTAAGGCATGTTTTAATCATTCCTCGATGATGTGCACAGAATGTAATCCACATCGTTAACCATCAGCAAGTGGCATTAATCTATCAAAATTGAGTCCAGACCGATTTCCAGCCATTTCCCTTTAGCAGTGTGAACCGGGTTGTTTAGCCAAGACTCCTTTAGTGATTGGACTACAATAAAAATGCTCTTTGTAAAATGAATAAGCTTGACATTTCTAGCTCGCCGCACCATCCAAAATGGAAGGTTCTGCTCAGAAATAAGACTCATGTTAACTTTGCGTAACCATTTTTAACACGATTTAGTACAAGACATCCGACAGAGCCTGTAACATCGACACTCTACCTAATTTAGAGTTAAATAAGACAGCAAATGGAATTTCAAAAATAATTTGTTGCGCATTACATTTTCACCGATAGCAAACACACCAGGCAGACAAAAGAACAGGTGGCCTGTTCCTCTGTATGCTAGAATCAGCAAATGTGCCCATGTCAACCCTCACTACTTCAATCCTGACAAGCAGATGTTCAGATTCAGCACGACTCATGAAGACTGTTTGCAGCTTTGCTAGTGGACGGAAGGATAGAGTCTATTCTTCATGAAGATGACAGCAGCAGAGTGTTGCCGGACTCCTGGACAGTGCTGGATATGGTTGAACCACCGGGACACATTCATGAATTTTTCTCTCTCTTCATGGGTTAGTCCAGCCTAGAAATAAATACGTTAAAAGTAGGTGAGATCAGGAGAAGCTGGTTTGCATGATGAAACATCTTCTACTCCAAATGAGTCAAAAGTCAAATGAATATTGAGCATGAGTGAATCTCGCAGACTGAAAAAGGCCCCAAGTTTGCCGATACATGCTCATTGCTGAATTAATTGACCACATTTGATGTGACAGTGGGAGCTAAATTGTTCTTGCATGTGCTAGAATCAGTTATACGCTCACATGTCAACCCAAACTATTTCAATCTTTGGGGGTGCGGTAGGATGGGAGGCAAGGAAGACGATCGCTAGGATTATGGCTCCCAATTACCTGGTGATCCCCGTTAAAAACTGCCCAAAAGAACATGGAATTTTGTCAATCTGTGATGCATTCATAGTTGAACTGCTTGCTAATTTTTACTGCCTGAATGCTTACATAAGCCTTTGGATGAGGCGCAAGGGGGTTGGGTACAGTCAACGGACATCATGACACAAGAATGAGAGAAATACAGAGAATCGCACATTGCACGAATAGACATATCTCAACTCTACATAGTGGACTTTCAGTAGAATCATCACCAAAGCGGATCCACCAAAGTTGCTCTGTACTGCACACTGGAAATGTACACCATCATTTTAATAGCATAGTTTAGAATGAGAGAGGAGCCATTGCAACATTTGGCAAAAGTTTCTAAATATTTGTTCTACACCCCTGGTCTTAAAACAGGGCAGCATGGGATTCCACTATTCACATCATATAACATCTATTGCTTACATGAATAACTACACCCCTGTTTGTTGTATAGATAAAAGAGCCAAGAAATTGAATATTTATATCATATAAATGAGGGTTAACTTAGTTTCTTTACCAATCTTCACAATATATTATCTTCTTTCACCTCCCAATCTGTCAACTGCACCTCTCCACCTGTAATTTCTCATGAATTGGGAAAGTTACCAGAAGCTCTGGCTCCAGCAACCTGAACATATTACATCCATAATGTCAGCATGTGTCATTGTGCCTGATGTCCTGCATGAAGAAAATTAAGCTTTGCATTTAATTGGTAGTTATTTTTTTTTTTTTTTAAATAAGGCGACTTGTATTTTCTGTCTAAACAACTTTTGAAATTGTGGCTCAAGCTGAAGTTGCTTGTGGGAAGTGGTAGGAGTGCCAAGCATGATTATATTGTGCTGTTCAACGACAACACAGAAGAAGTGCATTAGTACAGGTCGAGTATCCTTTATCAGAAACCCTCAGGACCGATTGTATTTCAGATCATTTGTTTTTTGGATACCGCGCATAAACGCACATTACGAGAGCCTAAGCTAGCTCTAAGTAAAGCTCTAGTCTTAAGTAAATAAAATGGCGAGAAAAATAAGATGCAATAATAATAATGGCTTATTGTCACAAGTAGGCTTCAACGAAGTTACTGTGAAAAGCCCAGAGTCGCCACATTCCGGCTGAATAATACAGGGTACTTGTAATAAGTTTCTTTTTGACATGTTCACCACAAAAATCGCAAGGCAAACACTGCGGCCAAACTAGATTTCTGGAGGTAAAGGTTGATGAGGTTCATTGAAGTGCGATTTTTGGATGAGTTCGGCTTTCGGATTTATAAACGAAAAATATTCGACAACTTGTGAGCTGAAGTGAGCAAAATGTTAATGGCAGAGAACCAGGGTGGCACAGTGGTTAGCACTGTTGCTTCACAGCGTCGAGGTCCCAGGTTTGATTCCCGCTTGGGTCACTGTCTGTGCGGAGTCTGCACGTTCTCCCTGTGCCTGCGTGGGTTTCTTCCGGATGCTCTGGTTTCCTCTCACAAGTACCAAAATATGTGCTTGTTAGGTGAATTGGACGGTGAATTCTCCCTCAGTGTACCCAAACAGGCGCCAGAGTGTGGCGGCTAGGGGATTTTCACAGTAACTTCATTGCAGTGTTAATGCAAGCCTACTTGTGACAATAATAAATATTATCAGGTGGGGTACCTATTCTGAAAATATCCGAAGTCCTTGGACAGATGCAGAAGGAAGTATCAGGATAACATGGGAAGTGGAAGGATTGGAGATAAGGAGAACACCAGGGGAAATAATGTTGAATGCATCACTTCTACATACTCAGCAGAACAAAAATCAAGACAGGCACAAAACATAGAATCCAGGTCAACTAATGAGCCTTGCAAATTTTGGCCGATTATCTCAGGACATTTTATCCAGCAGCACAATCCAGGCCCAATTCCAGCAACCTGAGCAAGGGGACAATGAGCGGTGACACTGAGTGACAAATTATGGTTGGTCAGAAATATTGCAAGTTCCTTAAATTTTGATGAATTACTTGATAATCTTGACCGTCCAGTGGCGTTGTTTGCCTCTCATGACTTGGTTGTGATGAAGCCTGCACTTGTGCTGGCTGATCTGGGCTTTGGCACTGCTGCGCACGGTTGCCAGATGTGCAGTTATAGCAATCCTCCGTGGCATGAAGTAACAACTGTGATTTGAGACTTGGTTTGCCTATAGTTTGCAGCTAAGTGACGAACCACATCTGTTTTATGTCCAGCGCAGCCCCTGCAGACCACCGAGTCTCGTGAAAGATAGTTCTGAAATGCTAACTGCAAAGCCGTTCATCATTACCAGCACAAGTATGTGAACAGATTGGGAAAAATGCTTTATGGCAGTTGTGAAGAGACCCACATCGAACAAGGCCTGTTAACAGCAGTGGTACCCATAAGATGGTTCAGACTGCATTTCGCTCCAGAAGGTTCAAAAGACACAAAGTGTTTTAATTTGAAATAAAAATATAAAATGCAGGCCATACTCAAGAGGGTCAAGCAACCATCTGTGCGGCGAGAAAGAGTGTTAATATTTCAGGTTAATGATCTTCTTTTGAATGGCTATAGGTCCAGATGCTGTCGTCACAGCTTTATGTTACATAAAGTTCCCTAACCAGTCCAATGCCCCGCCGGAAAGCAAGCGTGACTCCAGCATGTCACCATCAAACTCAAATCGGGGGCCAGATGTTGTGTTCCATGGTTTGGTCAGGCTGGCCGCAGTCACAGCCAGGTGCGGTTTGAGGTGCCACTTGTACACCAGGTGGCCACATTGGAAATGTCCAGTCCATATTCTATTGAGGGCTGCCCAAAAGTTCTGGAAGAGATTGAAGTTGTGTTATTGAGATGTTGGGTTGGAAACAATGTGTTCATTTGGAAGGGTGTTTTCTTTCCTAGCTTTCCTCCAGGTTTTATCAGTGTTTTTTGTATTCTTTTCATGGGATATAGGTACACCCACATTCTGTTAGGATTTGGCCCAGTGTCAGTGAAGGAACTGTGATATATTTCCAAGTCAGAATGGCATATGGTTTGGAGGGGAACTTGCAGGTGGTGATGTTCCCATGTATCTTGATGGGAAGAATGGCCCCATCCTGCTCTTATTTCTTATGATCTACAAGGAATCTTTTTAAAAATCTTGTTAGAATAATTCAATATTCTACAGTACTTGAACTGAATCCTTATAATCTTTTACTTGGAGATTAAGTTAGTGTAAATGAAAGGAAAAAAAAGCAATGACATGAGGAAAAACCAGCACGAGGTTAGAATCTGGACTGTGCTGTCTGACTGTGGTGGAGGCAGAGTCAATCGAGGCCTTCAAGAGGAAACTGAAAAGGAAGAATAAACAGGACTATGGAGAGAAGGCAGGGGAATTACATTAGGCGATTGCTCCTCCAGATACAGCACAGACTAAATGGGCTGAATGGCCTCCTGTGTTGTAACCATTCTTTGATTCTAAGAGTCCAGTTTCTAAGGTTCGACAACTCACTCACCACAATATGATGAAGACCGTTGTACACCATGATATCTGCTAATGTCAAACTATTTCCAGCCAGGTATACTTTATCTTCCAGGTAGCAATTTAGTTCCTGCATAAACAAAATAAAACACGTTTGTGTACAGGGCGGTATGTATGCGGTAATCACCAACAATTAGAAGTTATTGCTTTTCAACTTCAGGCCCATTCCTAGTCACCCAAGCCAGAGATTGTTTACCACAGTTCGTCACTGGTTTGTCTTTCTGTGCAACACATTACGTTGACAAAATTAAAGACCATTGTAAGGGGCAGATCAGAAAAGCTAGGAGTTAAAAAAATTGCTCAGGTAAATGCATTTAGAAATACAGAGGCAGCACGGTGGTGCAGTGGTTAGCACTGCTGCCTCACGGCGCCGAAGTCCCATGTTCGATCCCGACTCTGGGTCACTGTCCGTGTGGGGTTTGCACATTCTCCGTGTGTCTGCGTGGGTTTCGCCCCCCACAACCCAAAGATGTGCAGGGTAGGTGGATTGGCCACGCTAAATTGCCCCTTAATTGGAAAAAGTTGAATTGGGTACTCTAAATTTATTTTTAAAAATAAAAAATACAGGATCCCAGTCTGCAACACCACGTTTGTGTTGGTGGTGCTACTGCTGCTTATAATAGTGACAGAGAAATAGCACTGTAGTTCCCCCAACAGGCCCTTAACAGTATAACAAACGTGAAATTTACAGCAGCAGCGACTGGAATGTACAAATTTTGCAAAATATAATGGCTACATAGGTCTCAAGTCATCAACTTAAATGCAGAGATATGTTATGAATGAACAGAGAATAACCCACATTTTTAGATATTTTTGAAAAATTCAGATCGATATTTTGGGAAAGTTACTCCGAATATGGCTTGGCGAATTTAGTTAGCAGTTTCAAAATGAACCAGATGGCAAAACGGAGATTGGTGGAAGACCTCTCAAACGGGAGTTTGTTTTTATTTAGTTTTGGGTCTGTTTGTGCTGCTGCTGGATGTTTCTGGAAATGCCACATAGTAGGCACTGAATATGCAAGGCTTTTTTCATGTTAATTGTGTTGTCTACTATTCAAATTGAAGTGGAGATGCCGGCGTTGGACTGGGGTGAGCACAGTACGAAGTCTTACAACACCAGGTTAAAGTCCAACAGGGTTGTTTCGATGTCACTAGCTTTCGGAACGCTGCTCCTTCCTCAGGTGAATGAAGAGGTCTGCTCCAGAAACACATATATAGACAAATTCAAAGATGCCAAACAATGCTAGGAATGCGACCATTCAAATTGAAGGTCGGTTAGCTCAGTTGGCTGGATGACTTATTTGTGATGCAGAGCAATGCCAACGGCCTGGGTTCAATTCCCGTACCGACTGAGGTTACCACGAAGGCCCAGTCTAGACAACCTTGTCCCTCCCCTGAGGAGTGGTCACCCCCAGTTTAAACCACCACCAGTCGGCTCTCAAAGCTTATGGTCCTCTGCGACTATGGCAACTTTTCATTTCACTATTTAAATATAGTCCAGTCTTTGATAGAGAATAACACTCAAAATGGACAACAGTACTTTAAGCACTTTTGGGTGTCGCAAGGTGGTGAAGAGCCCAATTGCAAGTTGTCTTTATTTTGGCCTTATCCTAAAATGATGAGCTTTGCTTACGACAAATTAGGAAAAGTTGAACTTCTCCCCCACCCCTTTTTCAAAAAGATCCATTAGATAAAAATCATTTATGTAGTGCTCAAACTTAGGACCTGAACATCGCATTCTGCAAGACAAGTCCAAAGTTTTGTATTTTTTCTCAGAATAGTTCTGCTAAATCGTTCAATAACAGTAATTCTGTTGACCTCACTAACACAGATTTATTTAGAATAACTCTGGTCAAATTCCAGCAGTTAAATTACTTCCCCAGCACCCCCCCCACCCACCCAACACCACCACAATAAACTCTGCTCAGTCGAGAACAAATAAGAAATGAAAGCTCGTCCTCAATAAGCAGCAAACATTTTGTCTGGAATGGCAGCGAAATGCAAGATCCTTATTTAGGATTTAGCTGGTTTCCCAGTGAAGGTACAAGTTATCTGTGCTTTCTTAAAGAAATGATGGAGCAAAGAGCGGTTTAGAAACTTCTGAGTCATCACATCAACGTTCGACCCATGTGACATGAGTAAAATAAAACACAGCTTTTCTTTTGCAAAGGAATGGATTAAATAATAAATCTCGATGCCCCGTCGATGGGATGTGCCATCCATTATCTGGACATTAATAGTGACCACATTGCATATTCACCAACGTTTACTTTTCACAGAAAGAGAGGTGACAGCTCTAACAAGTCCGTTACAAAGCCAGCCATAGAGTATTGTGGTGTGTACAATGTACTGCTCCCAAGAGAGAAAGGAAATCACATTCTTAGTTTAGAAATTGAAAAGGCGCAGTGGTTAGCACTGCTACTTCACAGCGACGAGGTCCGAGGCTCGATCCCGGCCCTGGGTCACTGTCCGTGTGGAGTCTGCACATTCTCCCCGTGTCTGCGTGGGTCTCACCCCCACAACCCAGCGATGTGCAGGGTAAGTGGATTGGCCACGCTAAATTGCCCCTTAATTGGAAAATAAATAATTGGATACCCTAAATTTATTTTTAAAAGATAAATTCAAAAGGCAGCAGAGTATTTTGCCTGATTTACCCCCAAGTTTAGGAGTCCGGTACCATTTACTGAGTTACGATCTACAGACAAAACTGAGTAAAAATTGATAGCGTGGAAGATAGTGCGAGGAAAAGGAAAGAGTCAAATTTGGGCCATTTCTTCCCAAGCGGCTACTGACTTGGTCAGATCTTGGGTAAATCATTTGACATTTTGGGCACAAAGGACACATAGCTCAGGCAGTCTGAAGAGGCAGAGTATCTTACAAATTAAGAAGAAACCATAGAAATATCCCATCTGCAGCCAGCTCTTCATAAATGAAGTTAACCTTACCTTTAAAACCACTCTTGTATCCTCTTGACTATTACATCTGTCTATTTGAGTGATTCTATATTCGAGCCACTGCTGAACTATAGCACTCTCCTCTGCTGTGCTTCCCAAGAGTGCCTCCTTTTTGGCCACTTTTACGAGATGAGATGCTATTGTGGTCAATCCCACTAAACCAGGTCCGTTATTAGTCTGTAGCACAGGGACCTGCAAAGTTAGAAAGAACAGGTAATGAAGAATCTTCCTACCGTGTAATAATAGAACAACCAGTTAGAAATGAAAGTCAAAAAGGTTGGTTTAGAGTCAAGTAAATCACTACATACAATACCTCATGACAATGACAAGCTGATATAGCGATCAGGTGGATAATTTACAGTGAAAAGATTAAACCAATCTTTTAGGAATAGCTGCCTGATGAACCACATAGGATTTTGTACTTAATATATTCACTGGTGCCACTAGGGTTTATTGATTACCTTCATATCAATATGCTACAGGGATAACAGAATTAGATTTAAGACAATGGATAAGAGCTTCTTATTCTGAAACCATTTGCAATATTTTGCTGGGTGGGGGTTGGATAGAGAACGCAAGGATTGGTTTAATAATGCACCACCTCAAAAATTTCATGCCATCAATCTTTCACCCTGGGAAAGGCAACAGTTGTGATTGTAATATTGGGCTTCTTCAAAAATAACAGTTTAAGTGGAAAGTTTACATGGCTAAGATGATGTTTTTTGAAACCCTAGAGATAGCACCGAGTCAGTAAACAAACTATACATCATGAATGTCTAAATTCTTCACTCTTAATCATTATCAGTGCTTACTCGGCAAGTAGTATATTATAGTCATTCTTAAATTGCACACAAAAGGGTGTTGCCACATTTCTCTTAGGCGGGGTACAGATAGGCTTAGTTTGTAGAGGAGGAAAAGGGGGGGGGGAAGAGAGAGAAGACACCAGAGAAACTCTGCAAAGTCTTCACGTTAGGCACAGCGATCTGTGCTACAACAGGTGTCTTCTGCATCTGCTAACATAACTATTAGAATGCGCTTCTCTTTTTTCTCTTCACTGAATAAAAGAAAACAGTACATGAGTCAATGATTTGGTCTAGACGCATATTTTCAATTCCTAACGATGAGATCGAGTAGCCACAAAAACAAGATTGTGTGTGGAATAACGTGGCTAGTTTCTACCACAGCAGCCCCGAGTAAACCCCACCCGAGAATCCCAAAGGTTTGCAGCAAGTTAAAGAGCAGCAACTTGGAATAAACTCAAATGACTACAATGATAGCATAGGCACACAATTGTTTTTTTTAATGGGTATGGGACGATGCAAACCTCCTCTTTCTGTCTGGCTTTCTGCCAATGTCCAAGCTGCTTTGAAAAGCATCCGACTTACTCTCATTGCTTCTTTGACTCTACTCAATGATATTTTAAATCAATCTTACCTCATCCCTTCACACTTCAAAAAAATAAATTAGCTTTACAATCAAATCACTTAAATCTACTCCATTCTAAAAGAATCGGCCCAACATTCTCAATGTTTGTTGCTTCTGTTTTTACTTCCATGGGCAGTAATACGGCTGCCATGATTGGCAAATACGGCTGCACACAGCTCTCTTAAAAGCAACATCTCATTTCCTTCGTATCTTATCCCTTAACAAAGCAACACAGTACTTGAGGCCAATTCTCTGCTGGTGGTTTCATTAATTGATTCACTACGATCACTGGACTTCTATCCCGATGAACACGCTCCTGCTGTTCCATTTAGCACATCTTTCCCTTCCTGCTTGAAAATGAAAATCGCTTGTCACAAATAGGCTTCAAATGAAGTTACTGTGAAAAGCCCCTAGTCGCCACATTCCGCCACCTGTTCGGGGAGGCTGGTACGGGAATTGAACCCGTGCTGCTGGCCTTGGTCTGCTTTACAAGCCAGCTATGTAGCCTACCGTGCTAAACCAGCTTCAGCTCCTGACTAACTATTTCAGTCAGAATCCTTCTGAATCTTTAATACCTCAGGCTTCTATTTTCCAAACAGGCCTGTGATGTTTTACCAACTGCATGCACTTTAGGGAGTTAGCGTAATCTGAGATTTAGAACAGGTCAAATGTCATTGAAGCTGTTTATAAACATTACCCAATTGTTGAGATGCGGATGAATAACTATAGATACATTACAGGGATTCCTCATTTAATGTTGTTTTAATATCTACAATAGGGGTCTCAAATATATGTCCCTCAAACCTCGCAAAATTTGTGATCACCACTTGCCAACAGGCTGTATTGAGGAGAGTTTAAACGTATGGATAAAATCAGCTTCTCCCTTTATTGAGTTCAATCATCAGAGATTTTAAAGTATTTAAAACATGAATGATCAGTGAATAACTGATTCTAGTTTGTTTATTTATTCAGTCTGCAAGTAAAAAAGACCTTGCCGCAAATCAGACTAAGGACCTGACAGTGATAAACACACATACCGAGTCTAACAGTGAAATCAACCCAAACTGACCACAACCTAATAATGTCAACTCATCATTTCTCACTAATTGTTCTGGACACTTCACCAGTTTTCCTGGTGAATTATTTGTACTGCTGCTTCATGCACTCTCGGTCGTTCTCCCTGCCTGGCCATCCCTCTCTCAGACGCACCAGGTATACCTAAAAATGAGGTGTCAACCAGGTGAAGCTATAACACAGGACTGCTTGCGGGTCAAACAGCAGAAGCAGCATTCCATATACAGAGCTAAGCAATCCCACAAACAGATCAGATCTAAGCTCTGCAGTCCTGACACGTTCAGTCGTGAATGGTGGTGAACAATTAAACAACAACAGGAGGAGGCTCCACAAATATCCCCATCATCAAAGACAGGGGAGCCAGGCACATCAGTGCAAAAGCAAGGCTGAATATTTGCAATCATCTTCAGCCTGTAAGTGCCGAGTGGATGATCCATCTCGGCCTCTTCCTCATAGCCCCATCATCACAGATGCCAGTCTTCAGCCAATTAGATCCACTCCCCGTGATATCAAGAAACGGTTGAAGGCACTGGATTCTGCAGACTATGGGCCCTGACAACATCCAGCAATCGTACTGAAGACTTGTGCTCCAGAACTAGCCACGCCCCTAGCCAACCTGTTCCAGCACAGTTACAACACTGGCATCTACCTGGCAATATGGAAAATTGCCCAGGGATGTCCTGAACGCAAAAAGGCAGACAAATCCAACCCAACCAATTACCACCCCATCAGTCTACTTTGATCATCAACAAAGTGATGGAAGGTGCCATCGACAATTCTATCAAGTGACACTTACACAACAATAATCTGCTCAGCGACGCTCAGTTTGGTTTCCACCTTCATACAGCCTTGGCCCAGGCAGGGACAAGCTGACCTCGTGAGCTGAGGTGAGAGTGACTGTCCTGGACATCAAGGCAGCATTTGACTAAGTGCAGCATCAAGAAGCTACAGCAAAGCTGAAGTCAATGGGAATCGGGGGGGGGGGGGGGGGGGGGGGGGGGGGGGGGGGGGGGGGGGGGGGGGGGGGGGGGGGGGGGGGGGGGGGGAGACTCTCCACCGGTTGGAGTCATACCTAGCACAAAGAAAGACGGTTGTTGTTGGACGTCAATTATCTCAGTCCCAGGATTTACGGGTAGTGTCTGAGGCCCAACCATCTTCAGCTGCTTCATCAATGACCTTCCATCCATCACAAGATCAGGTGATGACTGCATAATGTTCATCTAGCCCCTCAAATACTAAAGCAGTCCATGTGGCTATGCAGCAAGACCTGGGCAACATTCAGGTGCAGGCTGGTAAGTGGCAAATAACATCATATTACACAAGTGACGGGCAATGGCCACCTTCAACGCAAGAAAATCCAACCATTTCAACTTTTTTCATTGACATTCAATGGCATTGCTATCACTGGATCACCAATCTAGGGGTTCCAATTGACCAGAAACAGAACTGGACATATAAATACGAGGAATACTGAAAGGACAAGTCAGGGGCTGGCAATTCTGAGGTGAGTACCTTTCCACCATTTACAAGGCACAAGTGAGGAGTATGATGAAATACCCATTGATATTCTTTCCTGGGTTATGGGTATTATTGGCAAGCCCCGCATCTGAAGCAAAGATAGTTTCATGGTCACCATTACGGAGATTCCCTTTCCATTCCAGATTCAATGTGCCCAGAGTTTCAGCCTGGATCTCTGGTGTATGACGCCCACAACACCGCAATCTCCCCACTTGCCTCAATGAGTGTGGCTCCAGTAACACTCAAGTGGCTCTATACCATCCAAGACAAAGCAGACTGCCTGATCAACACATCTACGACCTTAAACATTCACTACCTCCACATGCCAGCAGTATGTACCATCTGCAAGATGCACTGCAGCAACTCACCAAAGTTCCTTTTCCTAGCACCTTCCAAAGCCACAAACTCTACCACCCAGGACAGGGGCAGCAGACACTTAGGAACACCATCAGCTGCAAGTTTCCCTCCAAGCCACACACCATCCCAGACTATAATTGCTGTTTCTTCACTGTCACAAGAACAAAATCTGAACTCCCTCCCTAACAGCAATGTGGGTGTACCTACACCACAGGGACTGCAGCGGTTCAAGGCGGCGGCTCACCACCACCTTCTCAAAGGCAATTAGGGATGGGCAATAAATGCTGACCTCATCAGCGACACCCACATCCCATGAAAGAATAAAAAATATGCCCAAAAGAACCAAACTCCGATTTATACATTTGCATTTAACATCTAATTTGCTTAACGTTGTTTTGCGAAAAGTGGAACTTTTCAGGAACACAACCCGGATGTTAAATGAGCAATTGTGGTATTTTATGCTCCATTAATTATAGATGTTATATCTATTTGAATAATTGTTCAGGGGGTTATGCAAAACTAAAGTTGTGTGCTTTCTTTACTCAATTACACTGGAAAACCTAATCGACCATTACACTGCAAGGATGAAACATTAGGCAAGATGGGGAACATCCAATTAAGTAATGATTAAAAGCCAGACACTGGAACTATGATAACTGTTTACAGACAGCACTAAGGGGGATGGAAAGTCAGAGGTGCCGGGGGGGGGGATTTATTATTCAGCAGATACCATGTTTATAAGCACACTTGTTCAATATGGCAAATCTTTAGATGAAGATTTTTTTCAATCCCATGTGGGGAGGGAATAAATTTATTCAGGGCTGACCCCTTCTCAGCACACTTTAAAAAAAAAAATAATAATAATCTGCATGTGGGAATCATTTGCAGATTACTGGGCAATCACAGTATGCATAAACTGTGTGGAAAGAACAAAGAATCCCTTTGAGAAGTTCCAAGACTGAGTTTAGATGAAGAATGAAGAGCTGCTCAAACCTATTATTGATTTAAAAGTACCCAAATTAAACAGCCATTAAATTACCTAAAAAAAAAGGCAGGGTTCTTTTGTTTAATTTAAATTTTAAGTGCTGGCAACTCCTTCCATGCACTGAGATAACAGGTTGTACGGGTTTTAAAAATGTATTCCTGGATGCATTCCCCATTGGCTCGTGGCGCTCCGCTCAGCCGGCATCAAACGGCGCTCGTGATTGGCCGCCAGATCAGCTGGGCCAGCATTTATTGCCCATCCCTAACTGCCCGTAAACTGAGTGGCTTGCCAGGCCATTTCAGAGGGTATTTAAGAGTCAACCACATTGCTGTGCATCTATAATAATAATCTTTATTATTGTCACAAGTAGGCTTACATTACCGCGGCAATGATGTTACTGTGAAAGTCTGGCGCCTGTTCGGGTACACGGAGGGAGAATTCAGAATGTCCAATTTACCTACCAAACACGTCTTTTGGGACTTGTGGGAGGAAACCGGAGCACCCGGAGGAAGCCCATGCAGCACGGGGAGAACGTGCAGACTCCGCCCAGACAGTGACCCAAGCAGGAATCGAACCTGGGACCTTGGCACTGTGAAACAACAGTGCTAACCACTGTGCTACCATGGATCTGGAATCATTTACAAGGTGAGTTTGGTGGGGGCTGCACTTTTAAAATATGATTCATAAGAGGTTTTCAGCTATCCAATGATTCAGGGGTCACTCGTTTACTTCGCGACTACCCCCATTCAGACTCTGCCACTCCCTCAACCTGGCAGGTACTCACCCCCCCCCCCTCCCTCCTCCCTCCCCTCCGACTACCATCACCGCACTGAACAACGGCCATCCCAGCCCCCACAGGGCTCCGCACTCCCTCCATCCACCAAGGAGGTACATTCTCCTCCTCTCTCCCCAGCCAGTAACTCCCAAACGCACCCTCACACCCCACATCCACCCAAGTATCAATATTCACGACCATCGAACGTTGTTGCAAAACCCCATCTGGTTCACTAGTGGCCTCCAGAGAAGGAAATCTGCCAGCCTTACCTGGCCTGACCTATACGTGTCTCTCAGACCGGCAACAGTCCACTGAAATGTCTCGGGCGAGACGTTTAATTGTATTTAAAGGGCAATAAATGACTAACCTTGCTAGTCATGCCCACACCCGAAGAATGAATAGCCTTGAGTGAAAAATGGTTTCTGAACCTCAAAATGTTTTAGGCAGAAATCATCGGGGTGAGTGTAGTCTTTCAACCAACTTCATTCTAAGTGTTTGCCGCACCATGAACAATCTTTCCCCACTGATTTCCATTCCTGGCTGCCCTCACAGCCTGTCCTACAGAGAGATTTTGGAGATTTACCACATCTAAATATCAATGCAGATCATCTCGCTGCAGCATCCTTCAGTTCAAATACAGTTGCCCACCTGGGAAGGGGTGGACCATGCCTGCCAATGTGAGGATCACACAATTCCTGCCAATGTGAGGATCATCCCTGGAGGTAACAACCATCCTAAACACAGTTTTGCAAGGTAAAGGCATGGTCCACCCCTTCGTGCCCCTGGGCGGGCGTGAACCGCGCCTGATTTTCCCCTCCGCGCCCGCCAGGCGGCCTCCAACCCTCCTCCGGGCTCAGGCCGCTTTCCCGGCGGCTCGGCTCTCTCTCCCCCGCCCCCGCGCACACACACACACATACATACATACATACATACATACACGCGCGGCGCCGTTCTCTCACCGCGCTGTCGCTCGGGCTCGGCCCCAGTTTGTTCCGCCTCCGCAGCCCCAGCGTCTTCTCCAACGACTCCAGCTCCACTCGCGCCGCCGCCATCTTGCCGCTCCGGCAGCCAGAGAGACAGCGACTGTCGGCTGCGCTCCGCCCAGCCCGCATCAAACGGCGCTCGCGATTGGTCGCCGTCCGGCGGATCGGCCCCGCCCTGCGCTCCAAGCCCCGCCCCTCCACCCGGCCCGGGATCGAGCACCCACACCGCCGCCAGCGGACAGAGCCGGAACCGCAGCCACCCCAGTCCTCCAGAAACGTTAGCTCCCTTCTCTCTCCACAGATGCTGCATTGCCCAGTCTCTTCTGTTTTTTTCAATATAAATTTAGAGTACCCAATTCATTTTTTTCAATTAAGGGGCAATTTAGCGTGGCCAATCCACCTACCCTGCACATCTTTGGGTTGTGGGGGTGAAACCCACGCAAACACGGGGAGAATGTGCAAACTGCACACGGACAGTGACCCAGAGCCGGGATAGAACCTGGGACCTCGCAGCTGTGAGGCAGCAGTGCTAACCCACTGCATCACCGTACTGCCCTCCCAATCATTGCTGACCTTTAAGTGCTTCAAAACCTTTTATATGTCTCTATAACTATAAAAAAAACTTGAGGCACAACTCCCATTTTCTCCGTCTTCTTCCCCAACTGGGAACTTCAGTTTTAACTTCACCCTGTCGTATCTCCTGTTTTCTTTTACCTCTCTCTCTCTCTCACTTCTCCCAGGGTTTTTGCGCCCTTTTTGAGTTTCCGCTTATTCTGCAGGCGCATGGGCCGGACATGAAAACTCTAACCACGTATGTGCGGCTCTTTCCACAGCGCACCGGTTGGGAATCAGTGCTTTCAGGAACCCCGGCCCGCATAATGATCCCAGATGTTGGAAATCTGAAATAAGAACAAAACAAAAAGCTGAAAAGACTCAGCAGGTCAGGTAGCATCTGTGGAGAGAAGCAGAGATAATCTTTCAGGTCGATGACCTTTCAACAGAACCGAAGAAAGATAAAAATGTTTAATAAAATAACGATAATCGCTTATTGTCACAAGTAGGCTTCAATGAAGTTACTGTGAATAGCCCCTAGTCACCACATTCCAGCGCCTGTTCAGGGAGGCCAGTACAAGCCAGCTATGTAGACCACTGTGCTAATAATAGCTAAGGGTTTATCAGCCAGTAGAGAGGGACCTGGAAAAACAAAGGAGATGGCGTGTGAGAGGGTGTATGGGGGGGGGGGAGGGGGGGGGGCTGCAGGAGAGATTAAATAACAAAAAAATTAATGATGCAAGCAAAGAAGGTGAACAGGGTAGAAGAAACAAATGAAAATCCCATCAGAGGGAAGACCAGAAAGTCTTTAAGGGAGGCATTCCGGGAGGAGAATTAGCAGTGAATTAAAAACTAATTTAACAGCAAAATAGTACAGATGCTGGAAATCCAAAATAAAAGCCGAAACAGCAGGAAAAACACCATGGCAGCAGCTATGGAGAGAAATGGAGTTGATGTCTTAGAATTGTAAGAGCATTTAAGTCAGTGTAATGGGAAAGGGGGCTTCCTTCATAGAACATAGATCATACAGTGCAGAAGGAGGCTATTTGGCCCATTGAGTCTGCACCGACCCACTTAACCCTATCCCCATAACCCAATAACTCCTCCTAACCTTTTGGGACACTAAGGGCAATTTATCGTGGCCAATCCACCTAACCTGCACGTCTTTGGGCTGTATACTAAACTGAGTGGCTTGCTAGGCTATTTCAGAGGGCATTTAAGAGTCAACCACATTGCTGTGCATCTATAATAATAATCTTTATTATTGTCACAAGTAGGCTTACATTAACACGACAATTAAGTTACTCTGAAAAGCCCCTAGTCACCACACTCCGGCACCTGTTCGGGTACACTGAGGGAGAATTCAGAATGTCCAATTTACCTACCAAGCACGTCTTTCGGGACTTGTGGGAGGAAACCGGAACACCCAGAGGAAACCCACGCAGACCACGGGGAGAACGGGGAGCACAATGGGTAGCACGGTAGCATTGTGGATAGCACAATTGCTTCACAGCTCCAGGGTCCTAGGTTCGATTCCGGCTTGGGTCACTGTCTGTGCGGAGTCTGCACATCCTCCCCGTGTGTGCGTGGGTTTCCTCCGGGTGCTCCGGTTTCCTCCCACAGTCCAAAGATGTGCAGGTTACGTGGATTGGCCATGATAAATTGCCCTTAGTGTCCAAAATTGCCCTTAGTGTTGGGTGTGGTTACTGGGTTATGGGGATAGGGTGGAGGTGTTGGCCGTGGGTGGGGTGCTCCTTCCAAGAGCCGGTGCAGACTCAATGGGCCGAATGGCCACCTTCTGCACTGTAAATTCTATGAAACGTGCAGACTCCGCACAGACAGTGACCGAGCGAGGTATCGAACCTGGGACCCTGGCTCTATGAAGCCACAGTGCTAGCCACTTGTGCTACCGTGCTACCCATGCAGTCTGATCATATTCCTCCATTATTTTGAGAATCCCACCACTACCTCATGCTGTGCCTACCGAGCAAAGCTTCACAACCACTGGACATCTCAAAGCGCTGTACAGCCAATAAAGTATTTTTGAAGTGTTGTGATGCAGGAAAATCAGCAGCCAATTTGTGCACAGCAAGCTGCCACAAACAGCCAAATGTTAATGGCAGGGGAGCCGGTGGCACAGAGGTATTGCCACTGGACTAGTAAACCACAAACCCAGAATGATGCTCTTGGGACCCAGGTTCGAATCCTACCATTGCAGATGGTGAAATTTGAATTCAATTAAAATCTGGAATTAAAAGTCCAATGATGACCAATAATTGATGGTCGTAAAAACCCATCTGGTTCACGAATGTTCTTTAGGGAAGGAAATCTGCCATCGTCTGGCCTACACGTGACTCTAGACACACAGCAATGTGGTTGACTTTTAACTGCCCCTCAAGGGCAATTAGAGATAGGCAATAAATGCTGGCACAGCCTGCGACACCCGCATCCCATGAACAAATTAAAAAAAAGATAATCTGCATTTGTGATGTTGATTGTAGGCTAAATATTGGCATAAGACCTAAAGTTTGGAATTCCTTCTCTGAATGTCTGCATCCTCCTATCTCTCTCCTCCTTAACTTCACTCCTCAGCACCTACCTCTTTGACGAAGATCTGAAATCATGGTTAATTCTCTGACTCATGAGCCCAGTGGTACTGAGGCCAATTATTGTATACTAATGTTTCACTGGTTTGGATCAGTTGAGCTATCAAAGCTGAGACTTTCTTGCTTAGTACGGTAGACAGTACGGTCATGAATCCAGTAGCACCTGAGCAGAATAGACACTTGTAGGGGCAGAAAGTCTAATATGTAGTCCGTTCTGCACCATTGTCTTGCAAAACACAATTTACACTACAGTAGCTAATTTTGTCTGGCTTCAAATTCATTTTAATATCAATTAGTTTTGAAACAAAGCCAACCAGAGTTGCCCATCTGCTTAGGCCAAGGTTGGATATAATTTGCACATTTGGAATGTACCACTCAGATTCACGAGGACCCAAGAAAAGATGCTCTTCTTTTCTTTGTGAAAGATCTCACGGCATTATTCGAAGAAAAGCATGGGGGTTCTGGGTAATATTTATCCCTCAACTAACGTATCGGGTCATTGTCGCACCATGTGCTGTGTGACAATTGACTTCTGTTTCCCCCCACACCACAACAGTGATTGCACTTACTTTATTGGCTGTAAAATACATTGTGACATGAGTGGTGCTGTATAAATGCAAGCCCTTTTTTCTCTTTATTCTCTGCTGCAGGCACATACCCGACAACCTGCACTGTTAAAGGCGGCACTGCCAGTGACACCCAAGGCCACCTCCTCCATCAATTTCTTTGTCACCATCCCCTGCCAAGCACACTGCACTGTTATTGTTTGGACAGTGTGGCTTAGAGTACCAGACAAGGCAACTGTCCCTGCCTTCACCTCATGCAACGGCATCTCCCGCTTCCCCAGGGTCTGGGAAAAGGGAGTTTTGGTAATGCAACATTCCACCATGTTCCCCAGACCCTGCTTGCTTATTTTACCAACGTTTGGGTTTTTGCCTGTTATCTTTTACACCAAAGGCTGAAACATACACAGGAGGCATTTACTGCCTGTTAAAAGTTATTCCCGACTTTTTCCTTCCTCAAACTTTGCAAGTCGCTCATCTTTAAGTGACCATAATGCATCCATTTGGTGCAGTTTCCCCTTTGGCGAGCTCCTGGTGTTAGGCTCATAAAAAACCTGGAGCTGTCTGTGGTTCTCTAATGAAGTAACTCAGTCACATCTCTCCTGCTGGAAGTGTGCTACTAATGTGCTTACTGTGCAAGTGCCTTGCCAATTCTGTGGGCCCCATGAAGTACAACTGTAGTAAGAACGAATGATGTTGTTACAGTACTCATCCAACCCTGGAAGAACTCCCTAATGTATAAACCATAGGAATAAGACCAGGGCGGCTGAAGGAAAAGTGAGGGCATCATTACTTATCTCCATGATGCCCCTCGGCGACATCATCTGAGTGTACGTGTCAGGTTCCACGTGTCAGGAGAGGCCATCCAGCTCTACTGGACCACCTCCACCACAGCCCCTCCACTTACCTGATATCGAGGGCGACATCTTCCGGCTCTTCACACTGGTGGGATCTTCTCGTCCTCCCGCCGCCTTTCTCCTGACGGCGAGGCGTGGAATCAATGGGAAATCCCGTTGATAGAACCAGCAGATCCCGCCACCGCCCAATGGCGGGCCACCTCCCGCCACAGAGAGAAACATGCCACAGGGAGGCCAGAGAAGCCCGCCCTCAGTACTGAGCAGAAATTCCCTCCGACCAAATTGAAGCCGTTGTCTCCAGTCACAGCCGCAAACCCCGCTCCGCCGCTACCAAATCTACCCGTTTCCTTGGCAGCTATCTGAGACTGAACTCGACTGTTAGCAACTTTGGCGCTACAATTGACCCCAAGATAACCTTTCAACCTTGTGTCTGCTCCCTCGCCAAGACCACCCACCTGCATCTCTGTAGCGTCGCCTGTCTCCACCCCTGTACTCACTCATTTGCAACTGAAACCCTCATCTGTGACATTGTAACCCTAACACCAGCTATTCCAATGCTGCCCTCCTACTTCTCGCCCTCCCTAAACTTGAGCTCAAATGATGAAAGACCCCGGGAATATTTTACCAGCTTATAGGCCCTACATGAATGCAAGTTGTTGTTGTTGGAAGCGTTCCTTTATAACAACACAGCTCAGGTGTCAAACGAGATTAATATATTGAATAAAAGTGAAAGCCCTCAACCAGGGAGGAAGGGTTTAACAGGATAAGGCTTAAATCCTTAAAATATAGTCTTGATATTGAAAACAAAACATTTCTTTGCCAAGATAGTCTTTAAATCATAATATTCAAAGCGTTGATCTCAGCAGAAATGTGATTTTAACTGGCAAAAATAGTTTTAACAATCATAAAGTTTTTAAATGCCTTCACAATGATTTAAATAATTGCAGAGACAGGGTCACAAAGTGACCTGCTGGGAAATAATTTATTTACTCTTGCATGGGATGTAGTCATCGCTGGCAAGGCTGAAAGTTGCTGCTATCCCTAATTGCCCTTGAGCTGAATGATCTGTTAGGCAATTTCAGAGGGCAAGTTAAGAGTCAACCACATTGCTGTGGGTCTGGAGTCACATGTCAGTCAGCCTGGACCAATCAAGTTGGCAAAGGTGGTCGGAAAGATGAGTTTGTAAGATTCTTTCTTGATAGTTTCGTGAAAGACTGCACTGTGGAAACAAAGCTACTTTAGATCTGGGAGTCCGCAATGTGGCAAGGTTAATTAGTCATGCCATAGTAAAAGATACGCTGTGAAAAAGTGATCATAATTTAAAAAATTTAAAATATGTTTTATTCTTCTCCTTTTTCATATTTTCTCCCAAATTTACACCCACCAACAATAATCAGTAACAAATATGTCAATCCCCATATCAACAACGATCCCATCCTCCCACCAAACCCCAAACATTAGCCCGCATGTTCACACAAACAAATGACAAAAAGGAATTAGGGATCACCCATAGTCGCCATTAACACACACAGTCCCCCTCCCCCCCAACCCTCTCAGCCACCCGCCCCAACTAATGTTCGATGTTATCCAGTTCTTGAAAGTGCATAATGAATAATGCCCATGAATTGTAGAACCCCTCCATCCTGCCCCTCAGTTCAAACTTAACCTTCTCAACAGTCAAGAACTCTAACAGGTCCCCCCGCCACATCAGGGCACAGGGTGGAGAGCTGCTCTCCATCCCATCAGGATCAACGAGGCGAAGGCTACAGCATCTGCCTCCGCTCCCGTTTCCAACCCTGGCTGGTCCGACACCCCGAATATGGCCTCCCGGGGACCCGGGTCCAGTTTCACGTGCACCACCTGAGAAATTATCCTAGAAACCTCCTTCCAGTAATCTTCTAGCTTTGGACAGGACCAAAGCATATGAACGTGATTTACGCCCCCCCCCCCCCCCCCCCCCCCCCCCCCGGGCAACGTTCCCACACATCTTCTACTCCTTCAAAGAATCAGCTCATCCTCACCCTCGTGAGGTGCGCTCTATATACCACCTTCTGCTGTATCAGCCCCAACCTCGCGCACGAGGTGGAGACATTCACTCTCCGGAGCACCTCACACCAGAACCCCTCCTCCATAACCTCTCCCAACTCTTCCTCCCACTTTGCTTTGATCCCTTCCAGTGGTGCCTTCTCTTCTTCCAAAATAGATCCATAAATCGCTGACACTACCCCGTTCTCTAATCCCCCTGTCGTCAGCACCTCCTCCAGCAATGTGGAGGCCGGCTCCACCGGGAAGCTCTGTATCTCCTTTCTGGCAAAATCTCGAACCTGCATGTATCTAAATATTTCCACCTGCTGTGATCATAATAAAATTTAATTCCTTTTTAATTTGAAAGTGACATACTCCAGTCCCAAACATACATCTTAAATTTGAACAAAGTCAATTCCATAGACATGAGGGGAGAGTCAGTTAAGGTTGTGTAAACAGACTAAAAGATCAGCAATAAACAACGGAAAACATTTAAAGAAATGATTTAAAATGTTTAACAAAAATGCGTTCCATTAAAAAACAAAAGCACTCAAAGATCCACCCCTGGTTGACGAGGGAAGTTAAGGATAATATTAGATTCAAAAAAGAGGTTGTATAAAAGGCAAGAGGGACAGACAGGAGAAATTACTATGAGAATGAGAAAACGGCAGAGACATTGAACAGATTGCCTTCACGGTTGAAGACACACAATACATAATGGAAACAGAGGGCAACTTAAGGGCTAAGAATGAGGTACGTCAGGTAACTTCAGCCAAAGAGGTCTTATGGATTATAGATAGTACCTTTGCTTCTAAGCCAGAAGCTCCAGATTCACGTCTCGCTCTGTGACCTGCTAGCCAAAGAAATAATGATCATGGTATGGTTCAAGCAGGTTGATAATTAGCTTGCGTCCCCTCCCGGTTTTTCCCTACTTTCTCCAAGGGATGCGGTGGGGGGGGGGGGGGGGGGGATTGGAACGCAGGTATAAGAACAAACATCTCGGGAAAGGAAAGGATACAGGGGAAAGTTAGTGGATTAAAAGCTGACAGGACGTGATGGCCTGCACCCCAGGCATTTAAAATAAGGAGCTGCTGAGATAGTGGATGTGCTGGTCGTGATTTTTAAAAATTCCTAGATTGCAGAGTGCTCCCAACGGATTGGAAGCTCGCAAGCGGAACATCACTCCTCAAGAAAGAAAAGAAAGAAGGGAGGGGGAAAACAGGGAAGTACAGGCTAGTTAGCCTGACATTAGTTGTCAGAGAAATGCTGGAAACTATTATTAGTAATGTTCCAAGTATATTTGGATTTCCAAAAGGCATTCAATAAGGTGCGTCGCAGAAGGTTAATATGCAAAACAAGGGCTCATGGAGTTGGGGGTAATATATTAGCATGGACAGAGGACTGGTGAACAGACAGGAAACGAATAGATGCGAGGCATTTTCAATGCGGTGTACTACAAGGATCAGTGTTGGAGGCTCAGGTATTTACAATTTATGTTAATAACTCAGACGCAGAGACAGCTTTACAATGTCTCTACGTTTGCTGATGATACTGGCTAAGTTGTGAGGAGGACACAAAGAGGTTGCAAAGAAATATAGACAAGTTAAGTGAGTGGGTGTACGATGTGGGGAAGTGTGAAGCTATTTCACAGTAAGAAGAGAAAAGCAGAATGTTTTTAAAAAGGCTTGACATTTGTGAATGTTCATAGGGACTTTGTTGTACTTGCACACAAGTATATAGAAAGTTAGGATGTTATCACAGTAAGCAATTAGGAATGCAAATAGCATGTTGGCCTTTATTGAAAGGGGATTGGGTGTATAAGAAGAAGACTGTCTTGTTGAATTGTATAGAGTTTTGATGAGATC
Organism: Scyliorhinus torazame; assembly: GCF_047496885.1. Taxonomy (NCBI): domain Eukaryota; kingdom Metazoa; phylum Chordata; class Chondrichthyes; order Carcharhiniformes; family Scyliorhinidae; genus Scyliorhinus; species Scyliorhinus torazame. The sequence goes on along the minus strand of NC_092717.1, from coordinate 19,301,973 downwards.
ACATGTGAAGTACTGTGCGCAGTTCTGCTCTGTAAAGAACAACATATTTGTTTTAGGGACAGAGGGTTATCCTGTGATGAAAGGCTGAGTAAATTGGGCCTGTACAATTAAAGAATAGTTCATTCAGTCCCTTGAGCCTGCTCCACCATTCAATAAGATCATGGCTGCCCTGATAGTTACCTCAAATCTGCACCCCATCAACCCCCTCATCTCTGCCTTAAAAAATATTCAAAGACCCTCCTTCCACCACTTTTTCAAGGTTTAGAAGAACGAGGGGTGATCTAATGGAAACATAACAGATTCTGAAAGGCTCAACAGGGTCGATACTGAGATTACTGTTCCGCCTGGCTGGGGAAACTAAAACAGCGGGGCACAATTTGAGGGGCAGATGATTTAGGACTGAGATGAGGAGAAATTTCTTCAAAGGGTTGTGAATCTCTGTAACCCTTTAATAATAATAATCTTTATTAGTGTCGCAAGTAGGCTCACATTAACACTGCAATGAAGTTACTGTGAAAATCCCCGAGTCGTCACACTCCGGCGCCTGTTTGGAGGAGACCGAGGGGAATTTAGAATGTCCAATTCACCGAACAAGCACGTCTTTCAGGACTTGTGGGAGGAAACCGGAGCACCCGGAGGAAACCCACGCAGACACGGGGAGAACGTGCAGACTCCGCACAGACAGTGACCCAAGCCGGGAGTCGAACCCGAGTCCCAGTGCAAGCACTGTGCTACCCATACAGAGGGCTGTGGATATTCCCTCGATGGATATATTTAAGGCTGGGAGGGACCGATCCTTGCTCACTCAGGGGATGAAGGGATACGGGGAGAGGCTGGGAAAATGGAACTGAGGCAGACCATCAGCCAACGATTGTATCGAATGGTGAAACAGGCTCGAGGGACTGTGTGGCCTAGTTCCACTCCTATTTTTTCTATGTTCTAATGTTCCAATATTAGCTTTTTATTCCAGGGTTGTATAATTAAATTTAAAACGTGTCCCTGATGGGATTTCAGTGCACGGCGCAGGAACATTAATGCAGGCCTCGAGATTATTAACACCATCGCTTTGCTGTGATACCATTTACTGTAGTGCTTTATGGGCAAAAAAAAAATGTTGATCTACATTCCTCTTCGTTTCACACGGCAATGATGACAAACAAAAAGATTGATTGGTTTTGTGCCACTGGTCTCGCGATTGAGAACCCAAATGTGCCTTTGCGTGGAAATATTTGATGTGCCAAGGCCTCAAAAAAAACCTTCGGTAGCGAAATGCACTTTGTATTGCACGCAATGTTTTAATTCTCGCTTGTTTTTTCAATTACAGGTATGTTGAACAGTATCTATGGCATTCTCAGAAAATCAATTCTACCAAAAATTACTTTAAAAATGAAAACATGGTTTGTGGTAATTGGTTTCTATGCTCCATAGCGACACGAATCAGCTCCCCTGTTCATTTATCGTAGAAATACAGGGCTCCAAATATACATCAGATGAAACTCAATAAGATTATTTGGCAATTAAATGGCTGAAGGCTGCAACAGAAAAACTCAATTTGCAGCATGTGTGCTATCAGCAAGTAAAATCTAATCTATTAAACTATTAGGCTTTTAAGCAACAAGGAAAATAAACTGCTTACAGAATGCAGTCTAATTTATTTGGAAAATATACAGATAAATCGTAAGCAATTAATTCAACAACCACTGAGGTAATGCATAAACCCAGCAGTGGCATTAACATTGTCACACAGATATTTAGCATGTTCAGGGGACCAGCCTGCCCTTTAAAATAGGGCAAAAGGGGAGGCCATGCATACATGTTAAAAATTCAGATCCCAAACAGTGATTTCTGCATGAAACAGGTTTTGTAAAAAGGTGACAAATGCCAGGGAACTAACAAACCTTATGGGAGTGGTGGTGGGGAAGAATCAGTGATTGACGTGTGCCTCTTTTGGTGTGGGTCTGGACCAGGACACCAGTTTTGGTTAAGATCCCGGATTAGGGGCGGCACGTGGCACAGTGGTTAGCATTGCTGCCTACAGTGCTGAGGACCCAGGTTCAAATCCCGGCCCTGAGTCACTGTCCGTGTGGAGTTTGCACATTCTTCCTGTGTCTGCGTGGGTTTCACCCCCACAACCCAAAGATGTGCAGGGTCAGTGGATTGGCCACACTAAATTGTCTCTTAATTGGAAAAAAAAGAAATAATTGGGTACTCTAAATTTATTTTAAAAAAAGATCCCGGATTAGGACCCAACTATTTGCATTTGGTAAAACTGTGAGGAAATGTTACTGCACATAAGGGATAACAAAGAATAATGCAGCACAGGAACAGACCCTTCGGCCCTCCAAGTCTGCACCGGTCATGATACCATCCTTGGCCAAAACCCTCAGCACTTCCTAGTGCCGTATCCCTCAATACCAATACTATTCATGTGTTTGTCGAGATGCCTTTTGAATGCCATTAATGTATCTGCTTCCACAACCTCCCCTGGCAACGTGTTCCAGGCACTCACCACCCTCTGTGTCAAAAACCTGCCTCGCTGGTCTCCTCTAAACTTTGCCCCATGGTCCTTAAACCTATGCCCCCTGGTGACTGACATCCCCACCCTGGGAAAGAGTGGCTGCCCATCCACTCTGTCCATGCCTCTCATAATCTTGTAGACCTCAATCAGGTTGCCCCTTTACCTCCGTTGTTCTAATGAAAACTGTCCGAGTCTATTCAGCCTCTCCACACCCTCCAGACCAGGCAACATCCTGGTGAACCTCCTCGGCATCCTTCCAAAGCCTCCACATCCTTCTGGTAGTGTGGCGACCAGAATTGTGCGCAATATTCCAAGTGCGGGCTTACCAGGGTTCTATATAACTGTAGCGTGACTTGCCAGTTTTTACACTCGATGCCCCGTCCAATGAAGGCAAGCAATCCAAATGCTTTATTGACTACCTTTTCCACTTATGTTGCCACTTTCAAAGATCTGTGGACCTGCACGCCCAGATCTCTCTGACTTTCGATATTCCTAAGAGTTTTGCCATTTACAGTATATTCCCCCTCTATGTTAGACCTACCAAAATACATTACCTCACATTTGTCCGGATTAAACTCCTTTTGCCATTTCTCTTCCTAAGTCTCCAACCTATTTATGTCCTGCTGTATCCTCTGACAATTCTCACCAGTATCTTCCATTCCACCAACCTTGGTGTCATCCGTGAACTTACTAATCAGATCAGCTACATTTTCCTCCAAATCGTTTATAAATACCACAAACAACAGAGGCCCCAGCACAGATCCCTGTGAAACACCACTAGTCAAATCTTCCATTCAGAAAAATGCCCTTTTACTACTACACTTTGCCCTCTGTAACCGAGCCAGTCCTGTATCCATCTTGCCATCGCATCTCTGATCCCCTGTGACTTCACCTTTTGTACCAGTCTGCCATGAGGCATCTTGTCAAAGGCTTTACTGAAGTCCATGTAAACAACATCCACCACCCTCCCCTCATCAATCATCTTTGTCACCTCCTCAAAAAACTCGATGAAGTTAGTGAGGCACGACCTCTCCTTCACAAAACCATGCTGTCTATCGCTGATTAGTCCATTTGTTTCTAAATGGCTGTAAATCCAGTCCCTGAGAATTCTCTCCAATAATTTACCTACTACCCACGTGAGGCTCACCGGCCTATTGTTTCCTGGATTATCCCTGCTATCTTTCTTAAACAGTGGTACAACATTAGCTATTCTCCGGTCCTCTGGGACCTTACCTGTAGCCAATGATATCAGTCAGGCCACAGCAATTTCCTCCCTTGCTTCCCTCAGTTTTCTGGGGTAAATCCCATCAGGCCCAGGAGACTTATCTACCTTAATGTCTTTTAAAACACCCAATAATTCCTCCTTTTTGATATCAACATGACCCAGACTATCCAAACACCCTACCCAAGAATCATCTTCCACAAAGTCCTTTTCTTTGGCGAACACTGATGCAAAGTACTCATTTAGTACCACGCCCATTTCCTCTGGCTCAACGCTGTCCTTAAGTGGTCCAATCCTTTCCCTGGCCACCCTCTTGCTTTTTACATACAAATAAAAAGCGTTGGGATTCACCTTAATCCTACTTGCCAAAGACTTTTCGTGACCCCATCTAGTCCTCCTAATTTCCCTCTGAAGTACCTTCCTACTTTCTTTATACTCTTCAAGGTTTCGACTGTCCCCTCTCTTCTAGATTGTACAAAAGCCTCCTTTTTCTTTTTGACGAGGTTCACAATATCTCTCATTACCCAAGGCTCCCTAAACTTCCCATACTTATCCTTTGTTCTCTCAGGAATGTGACTTTCCTGAATCCCAATCAACTGTCGCTTGAAAGACTCCCACATGCCCAATGTTGATTTACCCTCCAACAGCTGCACCCAATCCAAATTCTTAATTTCCACACTTTAATTTGAACACAAAAATAAGCATACTAGCAACAAAGAAATAGATTGACAGTTAACAAATACAACATCTTGACTTGCTTCCTGAAACCTGCCACTAACCAATTAAGCAACCCATATGTTTCTAATGCCACTTATGTCTAAAGTTGACAACCAGGTTTTACTTGCTTATCTTGGTGCAGAGTCCTTGGAGAGAGAAACCATTTTATTGACCAAGCTGAAACCTTTTGCTCAGCTTAGAGCCCTGGAAGGAATTCTGTTGGCCAGACAGACCTTGTCCCTCTCATTAGCTACACCGGCTGTACTCAAAGCACACAGCATTCTTTTGTCTCTTGTTAAAAGATGTGCCTTGATTTGTCTCATTTTTTTTTTCTTCATTTCAAACTAAACTTTTGAACAGGTTGTTAGGGTTGTGCAGAAACATCACCCAGAGTGACAGTGTAGCCTTTGATCTAATTGAAACACTCCTCACAGAAGTGAAATCTGTCAGCAAGAAGGCCAAATTTGTCCTGATAATTGAAATATGTGGCATCGCGAAGGATGTTGTGGTAGCACAGTGGTTAGCACTGTTGCTTCACAGCTCCAGGGTCATAGAATCATAGGATAATAGAATTTGCAGTGCTGAAGGAGGCCATTCGGCCCATCGAGTCTGCACCGGCCCTTACAAAGAGCACCCTACTCAAGCCCACATATCTACCCTATCCCCGTAACCAGTAACCCCCACTTAAGCTTTTTTTTTGGACACTAAGGACAATTTAGCATGGCCAATCCATCTCACCCACACATCTTTGGACTGTGGGAGGAAACCGGAGCACCCGGAGGAAACCTACGCAGACACGGGGCGAACGTGCAGGCTCCGCACAGACAGTGACCCAGCCGGGAATCGAACCTGGGACCCTAGAGCTGTGAAGCAATTGTGCTAACCACAATGCTACCGTGCCGCCCCCTAGTTTGATTCCCGACTTGGGTCACTGTCTGTGCGGAGTCTGCATGTCCTTTTTGTGTCTGCGTGGGTTTCCTCCGGGTGCTCTGGTTTCCTCCCACAGTCCAAAGAAGTGCAGGTTAGGTGGATTGACCATGCTAAATTGCCCCTTAGTGCCCAAAAGAGTTGGGTGGGGTTACTGGGTTACAGGGATAGGGTGGAGGTATGGGTGCTCTTTCCAAGGGCTGTGCAGATTCAAAGGCCCGAATGGCTTCCTTCTGCACTGTAAAGTCTATGATTGTACAAAGCAGCTTTTCATTGCAGCACAATATTTCATAGAATTTACAGTACAGAAGGAGGCCATTCGGCCCATCGAGTCTGCACCGGCTCTTGGAAAGAGCACCCTACCCAAGGTCAACACCGCCACCCTATCCCCATAACCCAGTAACCCCACCCAACACTAAGGGCAATTTTGGACACTAAGGGCAATTTATCATGGCTAATCCACCTAACCCGCACATCTTTGGACTGTGGGAGGAAACCGGAGCACCCGGAGGAAACCCACGCACACACGGGGAGGGTGTGCAGACTCCGCACAGACAGTGACCCAAGCCAGAATCGAACCTGGGACCCTGGAGCTGTGAAGCAATTGTGCTATCCACAAGGCTACCGTGCTGCCCCTATCTGAGCAAAGAATTCGTACTTCTGCCCACAGCAGCAACCAAGAAATTGTATGATGGTGGGGGGAATCCAGAACTAGGGGTCATAGTTTCAGGGCAAGGGGTGAACATTTGAGAACTGAGGTGGGGAGAAATTTCTTCACCCAGAGAGTGGTGCATCTGTGAGATTCGCTACCACAGAAAGTAGTTGAGGCCAAAATGTTGTGTAATTTCAAGAAGGAATTCAGCTCTTGGGGCTAAAGGGATCAAGGGATATTGGAGGAAGGCGGGATTCAGGTATTGAACTTCTCTGCTTCTATTTTCTATGTTTCAATGAATGGATCAATTTCCAGCTCAAAGGCCTCAGCCAATTTTGTACAGTATTTATCTACACGGTAGGTCTTGCGATTGTACAACCATGCACTGTTGAACATCAACCATACGTCTTCCACATCCTGCACATGCTCCTGAAGTTGCCCAGTGTCCAGCTTGCATTTTATTGCTAATAGATCCTTAGGATTCTTCACTATGTCAAAATAGTCTGTAAGCTCTAAAAGTGACGTGTGCTGGAATGGCAATGATTCTGAGTCCTGATGTTACAATGCTTCAAATATGGGCAGAAGAGCTTGCCGTAGTTCCTCTGGTTTGAAAAAAAACGTTCTGCGTGACTGAGGCGGTGATGCCGATCACTGAGAAGATGCATTGGTGTCACCCTCCTCTCCTTTAGGCTCTTTCTCAGTCTCAAGACTCTCATTACTCTCTTCCTTCAACTGTGGACATGAAGACGCTTCAGCATGTTCAATGATATTATTTTTACGCATACCTTTAACCTCCTTTTGTGCCTGTGCCAACTTTAAAAAAAATAAATTTAGAGTACCCAATCATATTTTTTCCAATTAAGGGGCAATTTAGCGTGGCCAATCCACCTACCCTGCACATCTTTAGGTTGTGGGGGTGAAACCCACGCAAACACAGGGAGAATGTGCAAACTCCTCATGGACAGTGACCCGGAGCCGGGATCGAATCTGTGACCTCAGAGTCGTGAGGCAGGAGTGCTAGCCACTGCGCCACCGTGCTGCCCGTGCCTTTGTCAACTTGAGTGAATTCAGTCCCTATTGCTTAATTGGAACAGAACTTCCTACCTCTACATCATGTATAATCGCCCTTGTACTCCCCAGTTTGTTTCCATATGCAACTCCATGTGATTGTCGTAGCTCTTTCAGTCACTCTGATTTTTCTCCGGAAGGTAACTCAGTAATTTATCCCAATTTCTTATTACTTTCTCATTGTCCAATCTAATTTGAGGAATGTCCAATTCTAAATCCTCTGGATTTATCTCTTCTCCCTGAGTTATAACTACAAAGGCATCTTCCTGCTTTCCTTCCCTATCAAAATACCTTTTGAGCATATTAACATGACACACTCTGTGAGTTTTCCTTCTATCTGGAATTCTTATCACATAATTCACCTCACTCAATTTCCTTTCAGTTTGGTAAGGCCCATTAAGTCTTGCTTTTAAGGGGTCACCTACCACTGTTAATAATGGTAATACTTTCTCCCCACTAGGGCAGCACGGTAGCATGGTGGTTAGCACAATTGCTTCACAGCTCCAGGGTCCCAGGTTTGATTCCCGGCTTGGGTCACTGTCTGTGCGGAGTCTGCACGTTCTCCCTGTGTGTGCGTGGGTTTCCTCCGGGTGCTCCGGTTTCCTCCCACAGTCAAAAGATGTGCAGGTTAGGTAGATTGGCCATGCTAAATTGCCCTTCGTGTCTAAAATTGCCCTTAGTGTTGGGTGGGGTTACTGGGTTATGGGGATAGGGTGGATGTGTGGGCTTGGGAAGGGTGCTCTTTCAAAGAGCCGGTGCAGACTCGATGGGCCGAATGGCCTCCTTCTGCACTGTAAATTCTATGAACAAAACTATGAATCTTTGATTTCTTATCCACCTTTTTAAAAACTACCCAGCCTTCAGAACAGCGACCACGACACCACACAACCCTGCCATGGCAATCTCTGCAAGACGTGCCAGATCATCGACATGGATACCACCATTACACGTGAGAACACCACCCACCAGGTACGCGGAACATACTTGTGCGACTCGGCCAACGTTGTCTACCTCATACGCTGCAGGAAAGGATGTCCCGAAGAGTGGTACATTGGCGAGACCATGCAGACGCTGCGACAACGAATGAACGGACAATCACCAGGCAGGAATGTTCCCTTCCAGTTGGGGAACACTTCAGCAGTCAAGAGCATTCAGCCTCTAATCTCCAGTTAAGCGTTCTCCAAGGCAGCCATCAGGACACGTGACAATGCAGAATCGCCGAGCAGAAACTTACAGCCAAGTTCCGCACACATGAGTACGGCCTCAACTGGGACCTGGGATTCATGTCGCATGACATTCATCCCCAACCATCTGGCCTGGGCTTGCAAAATCCTACCAACTGTCCTTGCTTGAGACAATTCACACCTCTTTAACCTGGGGTTACCCCTATCTCTGGACCTGTAAAGACATAATTACCTGCAAATGCTCGCATTCTAAGCATTGTCTTGCATCTTTGAATTTGTCTATATGTATGTTTCTGGTACCTACCTCTTCATTCACCTGAGGAAGGAGCAGTGCTCCGAAAGCTAGTGTTTGAAATGAACCTGTTGGACTTTAACCTGGTGTTGTAAGACTTCTTACTGTACCTTTTTAAAAATCACATGACTCTTTTAAATGCTTCCCAGCCAACTCACCAGCCCTATTTAATCTCTCCCGAATATGTGACACATTGTCTAAAACTATCGTCACAGAACTCTGACTCGCCAATTTCTCCTTAATCAATTTAAGTGATCCTCTTAACTTATGACCAAAAATCGAATGGTCTGAATTTAGTTGATTCATTTGGTACATCGCTAACTGCAAATAATACCAATGGAATTCCTTCACCCCAATACTCTGGATAATCCCAACTATAGGCCCTCAACGTGGTCTTTAACGTTTGGTGCCACCATTCCAATGTTTCTTGTGATTCTGGATGACACACAGTTGACTTAAATTACTTTACCTCGAAGCCATGCATAACTTCCCTGAATAATTTTTGCATCACATTTGATCCCTGATCTGATTGGATTTCTCTTGGGAGTCTGTATCTGGTAAAAAAAAAATTTGATTAACTCCTCTACAACCCTTTCAGATGTAATATTTCGTAATGGGATGGCCTCCAGAAATCTAGTAGCCACATCCATTATCATCAGTAAATACTGATTCTCACTTTTTGTCTTCGGAAGGGCTCCTACACAATCAATTAGGACCCCAGTAAAAGGTCCCTCAAATGCCGCAATGGGTATTAAGGGTGCTGAATTGATTACTGCTTGAGGTTTTTCTATTACCTGACATCCTTATGTTGAGCAGGCCAATAAAATTTTCTTGTATTTTCACCTGAATTTTCCTTATTCCTAATTGCCCCCTACTAAAAACTCATCTGCTACCTGCAACACCACCTTTCTATAACCGACCAGTAATATAACTTGCTGAACTTCTGCCCATTTCCCATTTGTCTGAATATGTACCACTTCCTCATTAATACATTATTTCTAATGTAATAACACTCTGGTGTACATTCAAACTCTATTTCTTTGTAGGCTTTTTGATACAACTGCTTTATCCCTGTATCCTTCTGTTGTAATTCTACCAGCTTTCCTGAACTAAAGTTATCAGCTTCATCCTGCACCTGCTCTTATTATTTATCACCATCTGATCAAAGATTGTTCCTGATAACTGACCCTCAGCCTCCCTATCTTTACGCCTTGATTTCTCCTCCTGTCTTAACCTGTGGTTTTGTGATCTTGTTGCCACAGATTCTGAAAACACTTCAGGAAATGCTTCTTGCAACATCTCAGTTGTTTGACTTTCCACAGGCTTTTCGGCCACAGTAGGCATCACTCCTACCTGTGATCCAGCTGTATCATTACCCAGGATAAACTGTACCCTCAAAAAGGATTCCACATATTACCACCTTTTTTGGCAGTGTTCCTTCTGAACTACATATGTCCTTATCTCTCAGCATTAAAGGTTGACCTGCTCCTGTATCCTTAAGACAGTAACCTCCTTATTACTCCACATTGTACACATGAGTAAACGTTACCCTCACAAATTAAATTTTTAAAAAGTTTATCACCAACCTCAGAACAGGGTGTACACACCTTTGCACCAATTCAGCTGCAACCATGGTTTATTTTACAACTTTAATAAATGCCACTGGCTTATCCTGTTTTAAAGAATATGTCTGTTAAGGTACCAATGCTGTGACTTTGTGTGTCCAACCATATTAGAATGACAATATTTAAGTTTACTGATCTCTCTTCCAGTCTCATAAATTTCCCTTTTAACCTGAGGCAAAATTCATTAATACCTCCTTGACCATCTGTGAATTTTTCATTACCCAATTTCGATCCTCCACAGACTGAAAATGATGTTAAAAACCAAACCTTGATTTATGAATTAATTCAAAATTATCTGCCATTTCTGCTGCCTGTCTAGCAGTCTTAAACCTTTGCTCTTCCACATGAGATCTCACTACTGCAGGAAGTGAATCTTTAAATTCCTCCAGAGTAATCATTTCCCTAAGATCTTCATAACTTTGGTCATTTTTTTAAAATTTAGAGTACCCAATAATATTTTTTCCAATTAAGGGGCAATTTAGCGTGGCCAATCCACCTACCCTGCACACCTTTTTGGGTTGTGGGGGTGAAACCCAAGCAGACACGGGGAGAATGTGCAAACTCCACACGGACAGTGACCCAGGGCCGGGATTCGAACCCGGGTCCTCAGCACCGTAGGAGCAATGCTAACCATTGTGCCACATGCCGCCTTACTTTGGTCTATTTGTAATGCTCTAATCCACCTATCAAGATTATTTTGTTTGATTTTTCCAAATTCTATACATGTCTGACCTGGTACTTTCCTTAGATGTCTAAACCTCTGTCTATAGGCTCCTGGCATTGGTTCGTATGCACTTAAAATGGCTTTTCTCACCTCATTGTAATCCCTAGATATCTTCTCTGATAGTGAGGCAAACACTTCACCAGCTCTACCTACGAAACCTGAGCCAACAACACCCACATGGCTTTTGGACAATTCAATTGTTCAGCTAGTTTTCAAAAGAGATTTTAAAAAATGCTTCTGCATCTGTAAGGTCTCAGGCAAGCGACCACTCGGAAGCGATGACTGGAGAAAAGTTTTGATTTATTCTCCTTACTATTTACACCTCCTACTCTCCCACCCCCCTCATCTGGGTAAGAAGTCGTACTCAGTTGAGGTCACAGGGTCTCTGAGGTTGTAGATCTAAGGGCCTCCTGTAGGGTTACAACATCCGACCCCCCCATCCCCCAAGTCCGATAAGTCGTCCATTTCTTTTTCTGAAAATGTTTTTATTGGAGTTTTTCATTTTATACACTGTGCAATAGACAAAGGTATGTGGATAGGGTACAATTTACAAGAGCTCTCCATTAGCATCGGCCTGCCCTAACCTAACCCCACCCCCCCTCCTTGGCTCCCCCTGCCACCCCTTTTCTGTTGTTTGAGGATATTTTATTGGATCACACATTTTACAGTAGGTGATTATCATCTATTTACAAGTGTGCACCTATTTCCCCGCCCCTTTCCCTCCCCAATCTGTCGATTGCAAACCCCCTCTCTCCTCCCCCGCCCCCCTCTTTCCTGTTTTAGGTGTTTCTTTGGGGTCTTGTACTTTGTGGCCTTGCTTCTGGCCCCCTAATGTCCATCCTGGCTGTTCCCAAACTGCCCCCTCCTCTCTTCCTGCCCCCCCAGGTGGCGAAATTCCGACAGGTTGGCCAGCCGGTCTGCTGCTTTGGGTGGTGCTGCTGATCACCAGCTGAGCAGAGTTCTTCGGCGGGCGAGTAGGGAAGCAAAGGCAAGGGTGTCAACCCCCTTCCCCATAAATAGTTCTTGCTGGTCTGAAACCCCGAAGACTGCCACTCTTGGGCACGACTCCACCCTCATTCCCACAACCCTGGACATTGCCTCGAAGAAGGCTATCCAGAACCTGACAAGTCTGGGGCATGTCCCGAACACGTGGGTGTAGTTGGCCGGGCCTATCTGGCACCGTTCACGTTTGTCCTCCATCTCTGGGAATAACCTGCTCATTTGGGTTCTTGTTAGGTGTGCCCTGTGCACCACTTTCAGTTGCATGAGGCTTAGCCTTGAGCAAGTGGAGATGGAATTGGCCCTGTTCAGTCCCCACCCTGTTTCCATCCCGAGTTCTTCCTCCCATTTTACCGTGTTTCATCCAGTGGGGAGCATGCCCTTTCTAATAGTCGTCAATACAGGTCCCCGCAGTTCCCCACTCCCAGGTTGCCCGCGTCCAGTTGTTCCTCTAACATTGTCCATTTTGTGGTCCGTGGGTATGTTGTCATCTCCTTCGGAGAAAGTTCTTTACCTGTCATATGCCGCCAACCCATTTGAGGATGGGTGATAAGACACGGTACGGACATGACGGACCCCATTTTGTGTCAGAGTTCATTCCTATTGGGTAGCTGTAGTCTCTCTGTCAGTTCCTCTGAGGTCGCTAGCCAGTCCTCCGATTAGAAGTCCCGAATGGTCAGTATCCCCCCGTCCTGCCTCCACCTCCTAAAGGTGGCGTCTACCATGGCTGGTGCAAACATGCCACAGATGGGGGTCACAGGGCCTCTGAGGTTAAACCAAATTGCTGTCTCATTTGGTTCCTGGTTTGGAGTGTGGGTACCACCACTGGGCTTATTGAGTGTTTGGTTCAGGGGGATGGGAGTGCTGCCGTGGCGAGGGCCTGGAAGGTCGTCCCTGTACAGGAGCTCTTCTCTATCCTTACCCATTCTATTTCTGCTTCCTTCACCCATCTTTCTGCAGTGGTCGACATCGTCCATTTCGATGGGGGTGGGAAAACCCTTTGTCTGCTTCGTCTGGGGTTATCTATCTAGCGTCCGCTATTCCAGGCCTGGAGGGGTGTAACGGATATCCGTGTCTCGGCTGGGCCACCACACATATCTTCAGTTCACATTTTCATGTTAGAGACCCCCGGGTGTCCGCTATAGAGGCCTTGCAAAATTGCTTCTTGGCCCTGTTCGGGGATGACCACTCGGGAACCCCGCAGTAGGATACCGTCCGCCACGCTGAGTTCCGCCACTTTTGTGGTAAAAGCCCTTAGGTCCCCCGGGAGGGTACGGTGCTGGACCCGTACAGCACTATGTGGGGGACCCTGGTCAGCAACAGGTCTGTCTGTGTCCATGCCTTTACTAGGCCCGTACAGCACTATGTGGGAGACTCTGGTCAGCAGCAGGTCTGTTTGTGTCCATGCCTTTACTGGGCCCGTACAGCACGATGTGGGGGACCCTGGTCAGTAACGGGTCTGTCTGTGTCCATGCCTTTACTGGGCCCGTACAGCACTATGTGGGGGACCCTGGTCAGTAACGGGTCTGTCTGTGTCCATGCCTTTACTGGGCCCGTACAGCACTATGTGGGGGACCCTGGTCAGTAACGGGTCTGTCTGTGTCCATGCTTTTACTAGGCCCGTACAGCACTATGTGGGGGACCCTGGTCAGCAACAGGTCTGTCTGTGTCCATGCCTTTACTGGGCCCGTACAGCACTATGTGGGGGACCCTGGTCAGTAACGGGTCTGTCTGTGTCCATGCCTTTACATGATCCGCCGCCACAGGTAAAGAGTCACGAAAGTGTAAGGTCCCGGCTGCTTTGTCCGATGCCATCCGATGGTGGGTAGCGGGAGGCGACTAAGTGCGTCCGCATGGGGGATTTTCATCCCAGGGCGATGTTCCAAAACATACTCGTACGCCGCCTAGAGGAGAGCCCAAAGCTGAATGAGGGTGGACGCCACTGGGGGAATTGCCTTATCCTCTTTGAACAACCCCTAAAGGGATTTATGGTCTGTACACGCAGTGAACGCAGGTCCACAGTCTAACGTAGCACTAGATTTTTCAGGTGCTCCCAGTCGGAGGAACCAGTAATCAGCAGATCATCCGTAACACAGTGGGTAGTACTGTTGCTTCACAGCTCCAGTGTACCAGGTTCGATTCCCGGCTCGGGTCACTGTCTGTGCGGAGTCTACACGTTCTCCCTGTGTCTGTGTGGGTTTCCTCCGGGTGCTCCGGTTTCCTCCCACAAGTCCCGAAAGACGTGCTTGTCAGGTGAATTGGACATTCTGAATTCTCCCTCAGTGTACCCAAACAGGTGCCTGAATGTGGCGTCTAGGGGCTTTTCACAGTAACTTCATTGCAGTGTTAATGTAAGCCTACTTGTGACAATAAAGATTATTTTAAAAAAAAATAATATTTATCAGCATTACCGTTGCTGAATCCTCCACCATCAACCTCCGAGGGGCTACCATTGACCAGAAACTGAATTGTACCAGCCATGTAAATACTGTGTCTACAACAGCAAGTCAGAGGCTGGGAAGTCTGCAGCAAGTAACTCACCTCCTGACTCCCCAAAGTCTGTCTATCATCTGCAAGCCACAAGTCAGGAGTGTGATGGGATGGTCTCCATTTGTCTGGATGAGTGCCCCCAACAACACTCAAGAAGCTTGACACCATCCAGGACAAAGCAGCCCACTTGATCGCCAGCACCCAGTCCACACTTTCAACATTCACTCCCTCTACCACCAGCGCACAGTGGCAGCAGTGTGCCATTTACAGGATGCATGGCAGCAACTCACCGATGTTCCTTCAATAGCCCCTTTCATGACCACTACCGCCTAGAAAGACATGGGCAGCAGATGCACAGGAATACCACCGTCAGTAAGTTCCCCTCCAAGCCACACACCACCCTGACTTGGAAATATACCAACGTTCCTTCACTGTCGGTAGGCCAAAAACCTGGAGACCTGCAAATTTCTATTGACACTCTAGAATTGTCCTGGAGTTTCCCAGAGTTACAGATTAATCTCTGAGGCGCTGCTGTGAAACATCTGTTCAAAAACAAATCACAGGGGCATTAAATCAAAGTTGCACATTCATTATTCTGTTTCTTTGGACATTGTCAATTGTGAGTTTGGATAGTATTGGCGATAGGGTATTCAGCCATCTGGCTGTCACTCAAGTGCTATCCAATGGAATCGTTTTCAATACCTCAGCGTTTTTCAACCAGGGTTACCCAATCATCCCTAAAGGGATCCATGCAATTCGGAAATTGTAGCAAATTTTTCAAGATATATAATTTTGGCGTTTAATGAAAAATGATCTGTTGTGTTCTATGGCTCCCTTCATGAAGGCACACATAGAACATGAGGATGTGG
The DNA here is from genome assembly GCF_047496885.1 of Scyliorhinus torazame. NCBI lineage: Eukaryota > Metazoa > Chordata > Chondrichthyes > Carcharhiniformes > Scyliorhinidae > Scyliorhinus > Scyliorhinus torazame. The sequence continues at coordinate 19,286,686 of NC_092717.1, read as the reverse complement.
TTGGAATAAGTATTTATTCTTGACACATAGAATGGTAACCATGCAATTCGATGTACAAATAATTATGTCTACGTTACTGTGGAGCCAAGGTGAGATGCAACTGTCTTGCTGTCCCTCCTCCAAGTGCCCCTGTCTCATCTGGTACATATAAGTCTCTGTGGTGACTGGTTCCACCTACTGGCGGGAGGTCATGACTGTCACTACATGTACTGATCAGTGGCTATTTACACTGGTACTGTTATATACAAATATATACATTGGTGCAACTATGTGCAGTTATGCACAGATATGCCTATGTGCCTATCACCACAGGATCCTTCATTCATTCAATAGTGTTTTACTTTGTTTTAATTTTTGATTTGTAGCATGTAGAGGTGGTAGGAGGGGAGGAGGGAGAGGGGTTGGGTTTCCACAGAGTTTCCTAATTTTCTTTCCAATTAAGGGTCAATTTAACGTGGCCAATCCACCTACCCTGCACATCTTTGGGTTGTGGGGGTGAGTCCCACGCAGACACGGGAAGAATGTGCAAACTCCACACCGACAGTGACCCGGGGCCGGGATTGAACCCGGGTCCTCGGCGCCGTGATACAGCAATGCTAACCCACTGCGCCACCATGCTGCCCCTAGAGTTTCAGAATATGACGTAGAACTCCTTTAGCAAACTACTTGGCTTGAGAAGGAAGGATGGTGCTGAGATGGATGCTCAGGTGACCAAAAGTGATGGTTGAAGGGCGGGCGCAGTTGGTCTTAATACGAAGCGTTCAGGAATACGTGCGACCGGAGCTGGCAAATGTAAGCGAGAGTCATGCAATCATAGAACATGACAGCCGCGGAGGAGGCCATTCGTCCAATTGGGCCTGTGATGCCCCATTAGGCAGAGCTACTCAACGATTCTTTTTTTCCCTTTGACGGGAATTTCAGGCACAATCGCGCGAGTCGTCTCTCTTTCGAACAAAGTGTAACTCTTTCCTGTGGCGTTTCAGTACAAGCCAAATGTTTTCTAAAGATTTTGGCTTTAGAAATGCTGGCTCTTTCCTCCCCTTCTCAAAAAGGGGCAATATAGAGCCTCAGCAATTTCACCGCGCTGGATTCGAGGTTGCCCAGATTTAACCAGGGCTGCAATATTCTACACAGACAGTGGATGTCACTGTGGTATCAGACAAACATACAGACTGAACAAACCAAAGCAGGGCAATACTGGGGGAGAAGTGGGATCAGATTGATAATTGTGAAAAAACAGCAATTACAAGTTTGTAGAAGTGCATATTTTAATTTTGGTTCACCAGATGACATCTTAAATTGATTAAAGCAATTGAATGATGGAAGCATGATTAATTAATCATCTTATTTATCATATCTTTCTCTATTACTGCCTCTTATGTATTGACAAGCCTTTACTGAACCTGATAATAATACACACAATTAAAACAAGCTGAGAGGAAATTTTAAGTGTTTGGTAAGAGCAACATTTAAAAAATTAAATTAATTAAAACGTCAGAGGCGCATCATGACAGAAAATATATTTGTGCCGTGTTAAATGGCATTATTTATTCTCCATTTCCTGAACCTAACCCAGGAGTGAGGTAATGTTGGGCCCACCGACATGGCTAGTGTATTACTGAAACCTGTAACAGGGCAAGTTTGAAAGGCAATGAAATTAAAAAGAACTTAGACCAGTTTGATTGTGTTCATAGTACTCGGTTGCTGTGAGTTTTGTGCAGTCTGTCCCCAAAATCAAACGCTAACTCCTCGGCATCCTTTATTTACACTTTCCAATCTCAGTTGTTTTAAAAGTCTCAATCATAAGGAGGCATTATTTCCTCTCAGACACTTTCTTGAATTAATTTAAGTTTATTTTACTCTTCCCACTGGACACAGTGGCACAGTGGTTTGCACTGCTGCCTCACAGCGTCAGGGGCACGGGTTTGCTTTCGGCCTTGGTGACTGTGTGGAGTTTGCACGTTCTCCCCATGTCCATGTGGGTTTCCTCCGGGTGCTCCGGTTTCCTTTTTTGAAAATAAATTTAGAGTACCCAATTCCTTTTTTTTCCAATTAAGGGACAAATTAGTGTGGCTAATCCACCTACCCTGCACACGTTTGGGTTGTGGGGGTGAGACCCAAGCAGACATGGGGGGGGGGGGGGGAATGTGCAAACTCCACACGGCCAGTGACCCGGGATCGAACCCAGATCCTTGGCACCATGAGGCAGCAGTGCTAACCACTGAGCCACCGTGCCACCCGAGGATGCTCCGGTTTCCTCCCACAGTCCAAAGATATGCAGGCTAGGTGGATTGGCCATGATAAATTGCCCATTAGTTGTGGGGATAGGGCGGAGTTAAGGGAAATGGCAGAGGAGTGGGCCTGGGTAGGGTGTTCTTTTGGAGGGTCGGTGCAGACTCAATGGGCTGCATGCCCTTCTTCTGCATCGTAGGGATTCTATGAAACTCAAGAGACAACTGTTAGCCAATGTGTTGAAGGGGGTAGTTCGATCAATGGCCTATTGTAAGGGAGGGCAAGCAGGTTCTCCCCAGCGACCCGCGTCAAACATTTATTCCTCAGCTAACATCGCTAAAACACAGATGACCTGGTCATTGCTGTCTGTGGGCTCTAGCATACAAACTGTCTTCTGTGTTTTCCACAATACATAGGTGGCTACACTTCGAAAACGTACTTCTTTGGCTGGGTGGGAAGGTGAGCTGTGGGGAGGATGCAGAGATGCTTCAATGAGATTTGGACAAGGTGAGTGAGTGGGCAAATGCATGGTAGATGCATTATAACATGAGCAAATGTGAGGTCATCCATGTTGGCAGCAAAAACAGGAAGGCAGATTATTATCTGAATGGCTATACATTGAGCGAAGGGAATGTGCAACAAGATCTGGGTGTCCTTGTACACCAGTCACTGAAGGTAAGCATGCAGGCACAGCAGGAAGGCAAATGGCATGTTGGCTTCCACAGTGAGAGGATTCGAGTACAGAAACAGGGATAGAATCATAGTGTCTTGCTGCAATTGTACAGGGCCTTAGTCAAACAACACACGGAATATTTTGGGCAGTTTTGGTCTCCTTATCATCGAATCATAGAATCCCTACAGTGCAGAAGGAGGCCAATCATCCCAGCGAGTGTGCCCTGACCCTTTGAATGCCATACTACCTAGGCCCAATCCCCAGTCCTATTCCTGCAACCCCACTCTAAGGGGCGATTTAGCGTGGCCAATCCACCTAACTTGCTCATCTTTTGGACTGTGGGAGGAAACCGGCGCACCCGGAGGAAACCCACGCAGACACGGGGAGAACGTGCAAACTCCACACAGTCAGTTACCCGAGGTCGAAATTGAACCCGGGTCCCTGGCACTGTGAGGCAGCAGTGCTAACCACTGTGCCACCGTGCCGCCTTATCTGAGGAAGGATGTTCTTGCTATGGAGGGAGTGCAGAGAAGGTTTACCATGATCCCCGGGATGGCAGGACTGACATTTGAGGAGAGACACAGTTTGACAGGGCTATATTTACTGGAGTTCAGAAAAATGAGAAGGGACCTCATAGAAACCTATACAATTCGAACAGGACTGGACAGGGTAGATGTAGGAAGGAGGTTCTCAATGGTGGAGGAGTCCAGAACAAGAGGTCTCAGTCTGAGGATACGGAGTAGACCATTTAGGAGAGCGATGAGGAGAAATTTCTTCACCCAGAGAGTGGTTAGCCTGTGGTATTCATTACCGCAGAAAGTTGTTGAGGCCAAAACATTGTGAGTTTTGAAGCAGGAGTTAGATATAGTTGTTGGGGTGAAAGGGATAAAAGTATATGGGGGGAAGGCGGGAACAGGGTATTGAGTTGGATGATCAGCCATAATGAATGGAAGAGCAGACTCAAAGGGCTGAATGGCCGCCTGCTGCTCCTGTTTTCTATGTTTCAATGTCAAGAGCTTCGGGATGTCCTGAGGTTGCGAAAGGTGGCGATAGAAATGCAAGTCTATTACTCCCCCATTACTCACATTCCTCTCTTCTCATAGGTAAGACTTTAAGAGGAACCATTATTTAACTCATCAGAAATTTGCCTGATATTTCTTGAGATGACCTTGGGGATTGCTCGCTGTGACAAATTTGCTGAAAAATACTTTTGTTTATTTTACCAGCTACTCTCAAAGCTGCATGTTGTCTCATGCACCATTCTTGCTGGCATTGAATATAGCCAAAATGCTTCACTCTATCAACGCAATCACATTCCTTCCCTCATTTATATGGTGTTCTGGAGAACCAATATTCCTATAAGTCACTGCCAGAACATGCACAGTTGATTATTGAAATAGCTCGGGACACATTATGATACAGGTCCAGGACAATATGGCTTAGTTCAAGGCACATGAAGGGCCTGCAATTATTTACTCTGGAGAAAGGAAGACTCAGGGAAGTGATCAATTAAGCTTAAGAGAATAGATAAGCTAATAGGTTAGACAATGGCGCAAACCCAAAGAGCCAGGGGACATGCCTGATTTGAGGCAGAGCCTGACGAATGGGTGGGAGACGAGAAAGGGAGATAGTGTCGCAAAAGAAGTGAAAATTGAACAGATATTCGGGAGGGGGTTGTAATTAAGAGGTTTTTGTCTTTGAGACTGGCCACATATGGTCTGCTTGTTCTAGCTCTGTACTTTCTGGCGCATCTATGCTCATGTTAAACAATACTTTGACTTATTTCATAGACTGTAAAAAGCCTGGATGGGGAAGGGGGTTGCAGTGGTCGATGTTGCGGCTGAGAGAGGGGTGGTAATCCGCCTCTTGACACTAAAAAACACATGAAGCTGAGCTGTGGCTTGTTCAAAGCTCAGTGATATTGTCCCCAGCCCTGCTATCATGAAACAATCTTCATTTCATTTCAAGGATTACACATTGTGACTTCAACAGCTTTTACTGTGTACCATCTCTGGGCTACATTTCTGTTTGGCGTCATTTGAATCAGCTGAACTTCTCGCGATACCAATCATTGGTTTTTCTCTCTCTCGATTCTCACTGAAGTCTCAGCTCTCGAAGTTGAACTCAGAGCTAGAGGAAAATGGAAGAAGTGAAAGATACGGAAGCCATAGGAGGTTCACAAGAATGATCCCTGGAATGAAGAACATGTCGTGTGAGGAGTGGTTGAGGACTCTGAGTCTGTGCTTATTGGAGTTTAGAAGGATGAGGGGGGGGATTATTGAAACTTAGAGGATATTGAGAGACCTAGATAGAGTGAACGTGGAGAGGATGTTTCCACTAGCAGGAGAAACTAGAACGCGAGGGCACAGCCTCAGACTGAACGACGATCCTTTAAAACAGAGATGAGGAGGAATTTCTTCAGCCAGAGGGTGCTGAATCTATGGAACTCTTTGCCGTAGAAGGCTGTGGAGGCCAATTCACTGGGTGTCTTTAAGACAGAGATATATAGGTTCTTGATTAATAAGGAGAGCAGGGGTTATGGGGAGAAGGCAGGAGAATGGGGATGAGAAAATATCAGCCATGATTGAATGGCGGAGCAGACTCGATGGGCCAAAGGGCCTCATTCTGCTCCTATGGTCTTATGGTCTTATCGACACAGGGAGAATGTGCAGTCTCCGCACAGACAGTGACCCAAGCCGGGAATTGAACCTGGGACCCTGGCGCCATGAAGCAACAGTGCTAACCATTGTGCTACTGTGCCGCCCTAGGCGCTATAAATGGCAGTGTTAATCTGATTGATTAGTTGATTAATTTTGACCCTTGGGAAGAGAGATATGCACCGAAAGCTTCTATGTAACGCAAAATAACGTTCCATCACTAAAATATCTTTTGTTATTGTCGTGTTGGGTGTTCTGATGTACAAACGATCCAACACGGCTGGAGATGGTGTAACTCAATTTTATTAACTACTCAACTGCAACAGCACACTGCTAACTTGGGTACGTGCATTACCAGCTAACCTGTGGACCCTGTCCTATCACTATCTGGGTGAGGCACTCAGCACATGGTGATTGTCTGATTGGCAGGCTCTGAGCTCGGTGCTCTGAGCTGGCTGCTGCTGGAATGAGCGGGAACTGTAGTGTCCCCTGTTTTTATAGTGCGTTTGCTCTCACTGGTGATTGGATGCAATGTTGTGTGTGTGCTGGTTGGTCCTACTGCCTGTCCATCAGTGTGTGTGTGATTGCACCATGATATGCTGATCTAAATATCATGACAGTTATATTGTGGGGTGGGAGGTAAAGGAGGGGGTTAAAGGTAGAGAATGCCTTCTAAATACCTAGTGCAAAAAGCTGAATCAAATTATTTTAATCTGGTTCACATTGTAACCCACTTACAAATTCTCAAACTTCTATTTTCTGTCCATCCCTATGTAACGTATTGACATCAAAACTTGTTCCCCGTTTTAAATGTTTGCCGGTTGAAGCCACTCAGCTTTCACCCTTAAATGTCTCGGCACCAAAGATGTCTTTGTAATTCCCCCAAGTTACAAGTGGGTTTAGGATAAATAAAAACGAGAAAGTCGCCCATTTATGTCCTTTCACTCAGTGAGACTGGGGAGGACATTGAAATCAGGCCTCTTCCCCTTTTGATGCAGGCTGCCCTGTACCAATAGACTCACTTTCTACCGCACAGAAAAACTAACTGCTAACTCTAAACATACTAATTTACGGACAAACGTCACAAAACAGAAATATTCCAAAATCGTGCCAGCATACAGTGGGATAAGATCACAAGATCATAAAACATAGGAGCAGAATTAGGCCATTTGGCCCATCAACTCTTCTCCGCCATTTACTCATGGCTGACATGTTTGTCATACCCATTCTCCTGCCTTCTCCCCATAACCCTGACCCCCCTTATTAATCAAGAACCTACCTATCTCTGTCCTAAAGACACTCAGTGACCTGGCCTCCACAGCCTTCTGCGGCAATGGGTTCCACAGAGTTCCAAACTGCAAATAGACTGCAAATCCCTGATATGGAATTGAAGAGGTTCCAGGGTGGCAACTTCAGGTCTAATGGTATTGTGCACTAACAACACTCAAGTCATTTTGATAGCTCCAAGTGATCATTTTGTCGTTGTTGTTTTCCTTTCCACAGTTCTCCCCTCAAGCCACGAGGTATAAAATGCACGCAACATTATTTTAAATTGCATCAACCTTACCACAGGCCTTTGTATGCTTCCTGTGTGCTCTCGTGGAAAGTCTGTAACGCGTTCTGAAGTATTCCTGATGGGCTATCAAAGGAAGGCCTCGGCCTATGCGGCAGGACAGGTCTTCCTTCTTCATTAAGTTAATAAACGGCGTATGGTATTTTGACAAATAGCCTCTGTGAAGCAGCAGGGACACAAATGTCTAGTTTGGGTCTGGGCGCAGTCAGCTCACTGCTGTTAATTCCCATTTCATTTTCGAGACTCATGGGCAGACTTTGTTAGCCTCCCTTCCAAAGTGCATTCTCGACATCACCACAAAATCTAGCACATGGTTTAGCACCAGGCTAAATCACTGGCTTTGAAAGCAGACCAAGGCAGGCCAGCAGCACGGTTCAATTCCCGTACCAGCCTCCCCGAACAGGTGCCGGAATGTGGCGACTAGGGGCTTTTCACAGTGACTTCATTTGAAGCCGACTTGTGACAATAAGCGATTTTCATTCATTTCATTTCAAATCAGGGTTTCTTTTTTAAAAACAAATGTAAGTGAGAAATTTCAAATGTCGCCTCTTTTGTGTGTACGTGTGTGGGGGCGGGGGGTTGGGGGTGGAATGAAGGGCTGGTTGGTCTACATCTGAAAAAAAAAAGACCAAATATTTACAAACACCAAGATGTTTTTTTTTGCCTGGCCCAATGTTGTCTGCCACCCTGGTCCCATCATGACAGGCTGGATAGAAATGTGTGATTCCTATGGGGTTATTAGTCTCGAAATCCCTTTCTAACCGTCCGAAACAATCGCTTGTGGTTATTGTCACTCCTAAGTTACGGGTTCACATAAAGGTCGTATGCAGACAATTGAATGGAAAGAGATGACTAACGGGCCAACGATACAATGGAAGTGAATGAGATAGACTATGAGGGGAATCATTTTAATCCTGTGCAGACCTGCAATTTACACGGTTGCGGTGATTTGGCAGGTTCTGAGACTGTCATTGTCATTTTTGTTCTGTCTTTATTTGAATTTGTCTGGATTTTTAGTCATAGGCCCTTCAACGCCTGGGCACTGTGTGTGGAGGACATTCCTGCCTCATGGCCCACTGTGAAAACATTAGTCGCATCATTCACCTGTTTGGGAAACTGGAATGTATAGACTGGTGTGTTTAAAATCAGAAGCGAAACGAAGGTGACCTAACAGAGGTTATCTAGGCGGTTGACAGGTTAGATCCAAGCAAATTATTTACGCTCGCGATGGTTTCAAACATCAAGGGCCACAAGTTAAAAATTCATTGCGATAAATATAAGAATCGAGTGCAACGAATGACCAGAATAGACGTTTAGAAAATGTTTCCATAAGATCATAAGACATAGGAGCAGAATTAGGCCACTCGGCCCATCGGGTCTGCTCCGCCATTCAATCATGTCTGATATGTTTCTCATCCCCATTCTCCTGCCTTCTCGCTGATCCCTCTATTAATCGACAAATATATTACTTCAGAACACGTTATAGACTTTCCACTTGTCAGGGGACCACATTATATATACAATAGTGACTAACAAATACCCTAATTAATTCAGGCGTTAACTCTTTACCCAGAGTAGATAGAAGGCAGAACTTGCTGCCAGGCATCAATCCTGACTTGAGACTGTATCGCCATTCTTTCCTCATCATTGGGTCAAAATCCTGGAATTCCCTCCCCAATGGTACTGTGGGTTTACCTACACCACATGGACTGCAGTGGTTCAAGAAGGCAGTCCGTCCATGGAAGAGGATTCCATAGCATCTCTACAATGCAGAAGGAGGCCTATAGTGTACCGGCTCTCTGAAAGGGCACCCTAACTCGGCCCACTCCCCTGCCCTAAGCCCCTAACCACACCTAACCTGCATATCTCTGGACACTAAGGGGCAGTTTTAGCCTGACCAATCCACATAACCTGCACATATTTGGACTGCGGGAGGAAACTGGAGCACCCGGAGGAAACCCACTGTGGTAGTCACCACTAGCAGTATTATATGTATTACGGTAAGACTTGCATACTAGAGGTACATGGGTAAATCCCTGCCTGCTGGCTCCGCCCAGTAGGCGGTGTATAAAGGTGTGTGCTCGCCGGTGCTGCAGCCATTCTGGTTCCAGCTACAGGAGGCACAACATCTTTGCTCAATAAAGCCTCGATTATTCCACTACTTTACATAGAATGCTCTCGTCTTTGTGATAATTGATGATGCATCACCCACGCAGACACGGGGAGAACGTGCAGACTCTGTACTGACAGCGACCCAAGGTCAGAATCGAACCCGGGTCCCTGGCACTGTGAGGCAGCAGTGCTCACCACTTTGCCATCCACCCTATGCTGTACTCTATGTAAGTCTTGGTAACACAGGATGAAAGCAATCAGGGGCAAGGAGCTGTGAGTTTAGAAAGAGATGGCATTAATGGAGGTGATCAGAAGATGATTACAGATCAATCAAAAAGGAATATACTCACTGAAACTGTTGATCCTTTATAGAACTCAATTGATTTTCACTTAATTGAATTTACCTCCGGGCTTCTTATTTTGGTATATTCTTATGTTGATGAACTGTCTGTTCCTTTCAACTGGCTACTGAAACAAGCAGGGATCGAGATGTTGTATTTATGTAATTTTTTAAGTGCTGTGTGATCTTGTTTCTTTTGGTTTCCAGATATTTTCAATAATCAATAATAAGTTTGGAAAGATCTGAAACTCTTCGGGCTGTGACTGCCGTGCAGTGGCGATCAGTTACCACTCCATCCCAAATTACTTAGTTTAAGGTTAAGTCAATTCTTTCTCACCTGACCTTCCAGCTTAGACCATACCTTCTTTGGAGTGCCAGTCGGGATTGCCATTCTGCACCCAATTACTCATACCAAATATCTTCAGTCTCGCCTAACCTTCTTGAATGAGGCCAGGCAAGATCTAAGCTGCTCAGCTGTCTCTGAAACACCGCGTCGAAGTCTGAGAGTCGAATGAAGGAGGCTACCGTTCTAATGCCATAAAGCAGCTATGTTTAAAGGGGGGGGGGGGGAAATCGGAGGTTGGGGGTGTGGGGGCGAAGGGTTAGACATTGGGGCGGGACTGAATATAATGGGGGCAGTGAGGTCGGATGTCAGATGAGGTGTGATTGGTCAGATATCCTGGGGTGTGGATGCACTCTGTGTGGAGGGCTGGAGGGGGAGGGTAAGACACCAGTTAAGGAGGTGGGGAGGGGTGGTGGATGTACACTCTGGCGAGGGTAGGGGAAGGGCGGGGAAGGAATGGGGGGGTATTGGGCATCGGGAGGGGAAGTTGGGTTGGGTCAGAAGAGAGGTCGAACACCGGGATTATGGGGGTCAGGTTGGGGGGTGTCCAGCCAAGTCGAGGAGGTGGCACAAAGGGCATCCCGACACTGAACGTTGGATTCTCCATTTGAATATATGAGACAAAGGACGACACGGCGGCGCAGTGGTTAGCACTACCGTCTCATGATGCCGAGGACCCGGGTTCGATCCCGGCCCCGGGTCACTGTCTGTGTGGAGTTTGCACAGTCTCCCCGTGTCTGCGTGGGTCTCACCCCCACAACCCAAAGATGTGCAGGGTGGGTGGATTGGCCACGCTAATCTGCCCCTTAATTGGAAAAAAAGAATGTACGTGTCAATCGCAATAGGAAACCCTGCTGGTGTAAAATGTGTTTGGGATTACCGTGGGATTTTCCGGCTGAGTGGAAAAAATCCCCACCCTATCTTGGAATTATCAAAAATTCCTTACGGGCCGGGTTTTCCGGCTCTTCCTACCAGTGGAAACTACCGGTCCTGCCGGAGGCGACAACCTGTAGCATGTTCTCCAACTGAGGTGGGCTAGGTGGGGGGGGGGGGGGGGGGGGGGGGTTGCAGGTGAGCCATGCCAAATGCCATAGACTTCGGCTGGATTAAAAGATCCCTGACATGTGGCGTTGGGGCAGAAAATTCCAGCCTATGTTTAATTTTGCCGTGCCCTCTGGTACAACAGAAGGACCCGATTGTGCAGCCGTGAAATGTGCCCCCCAGAACATTTACACGTTACAATTAGCTCCTGGCTAAGTAGTTACTAGCTTTTCACAAATAATACGCCAAAGTTGGTACGAACATCACAAACGTGCTTTTATATAGTGTGTTTGAAATTACATAAATGCCGTAAGGCACTTCGCAGAAGCATAATGTAATCACAGTGGATGATCCACCAAAGAAGGAGGGGAGAGAAGAAGTGACCAATAGCTTTGTCAAAGAGATGAGTTTTAAGGAGGCTGGTAAAATAGGAAAGGGTGGGTGAGGCGGAAGGGTTCAGGGAGGAAGATTCAGTGCCTTAGGACATTTTACAAAAGTTAACAGTGCTAAATAAATGCTATTTGTTGTTGTAAATAGTTGAAGGCACGGCCATCACTGATGGTCGAAAGGGATGGGGCTGTTGAAGAAGCTTGAGTTGGAGGAATGCAGAGTTCTGAGGGGAGGGGGTTCTAGGAGTTACGAGATCGGATTTCCAAATGAGATGAGAATTTAATTTAATTTTAGGCATTGGGGGATTGGGAGCCAACGTAAGCTATCAAGGACTGGAACAGAGAGCTTCCCGTCTTGGCGTAAATGGACAAAATTCTGAAGTCCTGCCCTTGAGCCTGGCATTTCCCATCTTCGCCAGGATGGGACCGGAGTCAGGCCGGGGTTCACGCATATACAATTTGCGGGGCCAGCTGGCCATTTAACTCGCCAGCTGTCTCCACTGAGATTTTTAAACTCTAGCAGTATGAATCCTGGAGTGTGCAGAACAGACTGGGTAAGAGGAGGGCTGAACTTTGAGGCCTATTTGGATAGTTAGGGTAGCCCTCTTGGATAGGCTTCCGGGGCACTTTTGGGAGAGGTAAGAAACTCCTTGAAATTGTTAGAATTAGATTTTTTACCCACAGGTTTTCTCATTGAAACCGTAAAACTATCAAGCTGCCCAGGAAATGTCAAGCTGTCGAGGAAGTGCCAAGCTTATCAGGGAATGTCAAGCTGTAACGGACGTATCATGCTCTCAAGGAAGTGTTAAGCTGTCCAGCAAGTGCCGAGCTGTCCACGAACTGTCATGGTGTCAAGGAACTGTCAAACTCTCCAGGAACTGTCAAACTGTCCAAGAACTGTTAAGCCATCCAGAAAATGTCAAGCTGTCCAGCATATCAAACTGTCCAAGAAAGCCATGCCTAGAAATACTTCAAATTGATGTTTCCATAAAGTTATTTAGTAAGGATGGTTACAGAAGAGGAGTAGATTTGAATGGGTTGTTATGGTTCAAAGGAGATGATACGCAGGGTGTAAAATAAAGGTGTCAAAGGTAAAGTGTGGATAGTGTGGGTTTACTTTTCTTTTAAATTCTAAAAGCTGGAACCGCAACCCCACGCACCCTACTATCAAAACCCAAGTGAAACACCTGGCTAACCCAACCCTTTCTAAGCCACCCCTGATCCTTCACCCTCAAGTGAGTCTCCTGCAGCATCGCCACATCTTTCAAACTTTTCAAATGCGCAAGCACCCTCAACCTCTTCACTGGACCTCTCGACCCCCTCACGTTCCACATAACTATCCTAACAGGGGTCTCCCCCCGCCCCCTCCTCCCTGTTTATCCACCATCATCATAATTTCGGGCCCTAACCACTGAGGCTGACCAGTCCCCATCTATTGTTGACATCAAACCCCACCCCCCCCCTCCCAGAATCCCCCCCAACACTCCCTCTCGAAGAAACATCACCCAGTGTTGATTCGGGGTATCGGATCGGCCGGGGTTGGAAGCGGGTGCGGAGGCCTCATTGATTGTCCGAAGGCGCATCCTGTTGGGTTGGAGGTCAGTCTCTCCACCCTGTGCCCTGGCGTGGCGGGGGGATCTGTTGGAGTTTTTAACACTCGAGAGGTAAAGTTTGAGTTGAGGGGAAGGATGGAAGTGTTCTACAATTCATGGACTTTGTTTATTTTCACTTGCAAGGATTGGATGCCATCGAACATTGGGGGGAGGGGGGTTGGGGTGGTGGTGGGGGGGGGGGGGGGATTTGGACTGTGTATGTTGTTGATGACTATATATGGGTGGATTCCTGATTCCTTGGGCGGGATTCCCCAATAATGGGGCTATGTACCCACTCCAGCATCGAAACGCGGGTGTTGCACTCTGGACTTTCCAGCAGAAAGTGCAGAGTGATTCTCCTACCTGCAGGGGGCTAGCAGGACCCAGGAGTACTCCACGCAGCCCTGCGCTTCTGGTCGGGAGTCCGCGCATGCGCACAGAGGCGGCGGCCCCGCGCGACAAGGCGGACTCACAACGCGGAGTGGCCCCGGAAATATAGCCCCCCCCCCCCCGAGATCGCGCGCACCTGCGGATCGGTGACCCCCGATGGCGAGCCTGGCCGACCCTGAGCCCCCCCCCCCCCCGGTGAAGGATCCCACCGCCCCCCCCCCCCCCCACCAGGGCTGAGCCCGCAGCCGCCGCTGACCGTTCCCGACAGGCAAACGTGGTTAGAACCACGCCGTCGGGAACTCGGCCAGCTTTCTTTGGTGAATCGCGGGGGGGGGGGGGGGGGGCTCTGTAAATGGCCCCCTACCCGCGTAGACTGCACGCGCATGATATGTGGCGATTCTCCGGGGATCGCGGGAGCGGCGTCACGCCGGTTTTCGGCGTCAATGCCCATTCTCCGCCCCCCCCTGCGCCGATCGCGATTTCGGGGCGGAGGCTCGGAGAATTCCGCCCCTTTTCTTTGATGTTTGTATTTAAAATGTTGGGGGTTGGTGTAAAGGAGAAATTGTTTGCCAGGGGATTGACATTGTATTTGTTATCGGTGCTTGTTTGTTGGTGGGTGTAAATTTGGATGAAAATGTGAAAAAGGAGAATAAAATTTATTTATTTTTTTAATTCTAAAAGCTGAAGAAAATTAATAAAGTTAATCAAATCCGTGAGGGAGCATTTCTAAAGAAACAGCGTGAGACGACGGAGAGATCAGATTTGGATGAGCTGAAGGTCACGCTGGGTGGGAGATGTGAGGCCAGCCAGGGGAGTATTGGAATAGTTGCGATGGACGTGGATAAGGCATGGTTGAGAGTTTAAGCAACTGATGAAGGCTAAGGTCGAGGTAAAGGCAGGTGGTGTTACAGAAGGTAAAGGAAGTCGTCAGTGTATGTGATGGAGGAGATTTGATGTTAATAGCTCAGCTCGGGATCCAATAGGACAATAAGGTTGTGAAGAGTCTTGTTCATGATTTGGATGCTGGACAATCAGGCTGGCAACACAGAGGGCAGTGCAGAGGTTGTATCATTCATGAAAACCTTACAACAGTCCTGGAAATCCTTCCCTTCCAACTAAAAGATGCAAGGGGTGAAACGAGTACTGAAAAAAAATCATCATTAGCAAATCAACTGCGAGTTAGTTTAACACCGCGCGTGACCTTTGATGGAAAAGACCGCTCGTTTCAACGTAAAACTGGCTGCCGATTCACTATGCTTGGCTAAAATGTTGGAGTTTTGTGGTGAATCTGGAGGTCAGGCCCATATTGAAGATAATCATTAATTTGCTGAAGATACTAAGACAAAACCCAGCGCTTTAAACCGTTGCAGTTCCATGTGCTTGTCGGCCATTAGTGATTTCCTGTCAATGCCACTTCAAAGAAATGTATAAAAATACAACAATTTTCCTTTTAATATTGGAAACTCACGAGTCGCACTGTTGCAACATCGCACAATCCATAAGAATTGAAATGAAGTTGGCAATTTGTCGCACATTTGCCTCACAATCGTGAGTAGTGATTTAAAAATAATATTTTTATTAAACACCTAGGTTCTAAATTTCTGTACACCAAGCTCATCTCTGCTGGGAGCAATAAACAATCACAGATCCTTTCTTAGCAACATGAAAAGGCTTTTAACCCTAATGTGCTTTTTCTTTTCTAGGAGCCCAGGAGGCCCAGGCTAATGCTCTGGGGACACCGGTTCAAATCCCACCACAGCAGCTGGTGGAATTTAAATTCAGTTAATAAATCTGGAATATAAATCTAGTCTCATTTACATAGAATCGTTACAGTACAGAAGGCAATTCGGCCAATCGAGTCAGTACCGACCCTCGAGTCAGAAAGAGCACCCTACCTCGGCTCACCCCCCCAACCTATCCCTGTAACCCAACCTAATCATTTGGAAACTAAGGGGCAATTTAACATAGCCAATCCACCTAACCCGCACATCTTTGGACTGCGGGAGAAAACCGGAGCACCGGGAGGAAACCCACGCAGACACGGGGAGAAAGTGCAAACTCCACACAGTCACCCAAGGCTGGAATTGAACCGGGCCCCTGGCGCTGAGAGGCAGCAGTGCTAACCACTGTGCCACATGGTAGCACAGTAGTTAGCACTGTTGCTTCAGAATGTCAGGGTCCCAGGTCCGATTCCCGGCTTGGGTCACTGTGTGGAGTCGGCACGTTCTCCCCGTGTCTGCGTGGGTTTCCTCCGGGTGCTCCGGTTTCCTCCCACAAGTCCCGAAAGACGTGCTGTTAGATGAATTGGACATTCTGAATTCTCCCTCAGTGTACCCGAACAGGCGCCAGAATGTGGCGACGAGGGGGATTTTCACAGTAACTTCATTGCAGTGTTAATGTAAGCCTACTTGTGACAATAATAAAGATTATTATTACTGTGCCACCTAATGGCGACTGTGGAACTATTGCCGACTGTTGTTATCTCCTTTAGGGAAGGAAATCTGCCGTTCTTACCTAGTCTGACCTACAAATGACTCCAGTCCCACAGCAATGTGGCTGACTCTTAATTGTCCTCTGAAATGGCACAGCAAGACACTCAGTTCAAAAGGCAATTAGTGATGAGCAACAAATGCTGAAGTTGCCAGAGACATTCCCTTCCCTTGAAAGAATAAATGAATAAATGATAAAACACTATGATACATGGAAACTAATGTTTCACCTATGTTTACTGAACATTGAAAAGACTCGGAAATGACTCTTGAAATGTTAACATGTTTGTGTCACTACTTTAATGGATGTGTGAACTTATTTAATATTCCTATTAAAATAACAGAAATCTGAGACACGTGTTAAGCAACAGCACACTAACAGCTTGCAGTCACTTCCAGAGTTCCTATAACTTAATTTAAAGTCACGTATATCTTTGCAATGTTTTCTCAGAATGGCAAAACTGGGTAGTGTGGAAGCTGGAACACTTTTGACCTGGAGGACCGGTATAGGAATCCAGCTCAGACGGAGGAGATGGAAGCTTCTCTTCGCTGAAGGCTTTCAGCAGTTTTGAGTAAAACATGTTTGGGCAGCTTCACTCCAGCTCCCAGTGGACTCGACCCTACAGAACACTTCTTCGTGTGCGAAAACTAATTGGGGAAAGGTGACTGGAGCGGGAGCATAGCTGGGGAAATACGTAGGGGTCGTCACAATGATGATATGGCTCCAGGGGCGTGATGAGAAGCTATCCATGCTGCATTAATGTCAAATCCTTACGGTTGTTTAGTTGGGATGATATCAAACACAGGAAAGTGTCACATTATCAAAGGAAAGTCTCACCGGGTGGACCAATGATCTGGATTGTGCTGCCTGTTAGGGATGTGAAATTAGATTCAATGGCAACTTTCAAAAGGGAATGGGATGCATTGTTAAATAAAGAAATAAAAATAAAAAAGCTATTCGGAAAGAGCAAGGTGAATAGAAACAATGTGCAGCAGTTCAGGAGAATGGCACTAAGTCATGATGCATGTTTGGAGACCCGGTGCGGCAAGTGGCCTCCTTCTCTACCGTAAAAATTCTGTGATTCGAGAGCGGCACGGAGGTGCAGTGGTTAGCACTGCCCACCTCACGGCGCCGAAGACCCGGGTTCGACCCCGGTCCAGTGTCACTGTCCGTGTGGAGTTTGCACATTCTCCCTGTGTCTGCGTGGGTCTCACCCCCACAACCCAGAGTTGTACATGGTAGGTGGATTGGCCACACTAAATTGCCCCTTAATGGGAAAAAATTAAGAAAAAAGAACAGAAGAACAATCCTGTGATTCTGTCAGAGGAAGAATGGGCCGAATGGCCTCCTTCTACCCTGTATCACTCTATGATCCTTGTCTTTTTCACACAGGAAAGGGTGGGGTCCTTGATGGCAAAATATCCCACTGGAGCCACTGAGTGAGGGGGACAGCAGCACACACAGGTAAGTGCAGGTGCTGGCTGAGGAAGAGGTCTTTGTGGAATATATGACCAATCTGGTTATCACACTTGGCTGTGCTAGTCATTTGCATAATAAAAATGAAAGGCTTGCATTGATACAATACCTTTTTTAAAACATTGGGGGCGATTCTCTGAGCCCCGCGCCGGGCCGGAGAATCACCGCAACCGCGCCACGACGCTCCGACGCCGGCGCGCGATTCTCTGAGGTGCGGAGAATTGCCGCCATTTGCGCTGGCGCGTTTGGTGCGGCGCGGGCCACTGGAATCGGCGGGGCCGCTGATTCTCCGGCCCGGATAGGCCGAGCGGCCGCGCTGATACGACAGAGTCCCGCCGGCGCCGTTCACCCCTGGTCGCTGCCGGCGGGAACTCTCCAGGAATGGTCGGAGGGCGACCTGTGGGGGGGGGGGGGGGCTCCTTCACCGGGGGGGGGGGGGGGCCTCCGATGGGGTCTAGCCCGTGATCGAGGCCCACGGCCTTTCCCCCCCCGGGCCTACTTTCTGGCGCGGCGGCCCCTGAACACCGACTCCATGTTGAGTCGGGGCCGACGTGCTAAAAGAAGTCACCCGCGCATGCGCAGGTCGGCGCGGCCCAACTGCGCATGTGCGGGTTGGCGTGGCGGAAAGGAGGCTGGAGCGGTGTGAACCAGTCCAGCGCCGTGCTGGCCTGCTGTGGGGGCCAGAATCGGTCGTACCAGGGCCCGTTCACGACAGCGTTCACGACTGCGCGAACACTTGGGCTCCATATCGGAGAATCGCCCCCAATATTCTTTCATGGGACAAGGGTGTTGTTGGTAAGCCCAACATTTGTTGCCCGTCGATGGCCTTTTGGAGGGTGAGTGCAGACTTGATGGGCCGAATGGCATCCTTCCGCACTATAGGGAGTTGAACCTGAATTCGACAGTGCTAACCTGGCAGTGCTACGGTGCCCTGTCCTGACCACCCAGGGGCTACAATGGCCTCTGAGTACCCCCCCCCCCCCCCCCCCAACGATGTGTTCATCACATATGGCCTCCGTTTGTGGAGACCAATAGTGATTCCCGCTGGTGCCACATCACGACGACGAGTGAGAACATAGCGTATTCACAGAAGATTTGGCGTCAAGTCGATTTCGAATATTAAAACCCATTTAAATGAATGGTAATGAGGTTCATGTCCTCGCTGGGAGCATCTGCTGCGAGGGTCTGCTGGGCAGATCTGCTGGGAGGATCTGCTGGGAGGGTTTGCTGGGAGGGTCTGCTGGGAAGGTCTGCTGGGAGGATCTGCTGGGAGGGTTTGCTGGGAGGGTCTGCTGGGAAGGTCTGCTGGGAGGGTCTGCTGGGAGGCTCTGCTGAGAGGCTCTGCTGGGAGGTCTGCTGAGAGCGTTCGGCAACATCGACAACTGTTCGGTGCCTGGCGCAAATCCTGTTTCAAGCCCCTATTGGAATTTTTGCGACATAGCAGGATTTGCAGCAGGTGCATGGGGCTGGAAAATTAATAATAATCTCTATTATTGTCACAAGTAGGCTTCCATTAACACTGCAATGAAATTACTGTGAAAATCCCCTAGTCGCCACACTCCGGCGCCTGTTCGGGTACACTGACGGAGAATTCAGAATGTTCAAATCACCTAACAAACACATCTTTCGGGACTAGTGGGAGGAAACTGGAGCACCCGGAGGAAAACCACGCAGACACGGGGAGAACGTGCAGACTCCGCACAGACAGTGACCCGAGCCGGGATTCGAACCGGGGTCCCTGGTGCTGTGAAGCAACAGTGTTGCCCACTGTGCTACCGTGCTGCCCTGTGTTTGAATTGCCCCCAATGTTTGGATGTTGGCGGCCGAAAGAATCTCAATGTTTCTTTTCAATGGCAACCAGCGTTAACTCTTGTTGAGGTAGCATTCCGATGGGTTTGTGGCCTTTAGGCAGGACATCGCAGCAGTAACTGTGGATAGCAAAGTCAACTTTATGTTTTCTGAACTATTTATCATGAGGTAACATTGCCAGATCACTTACCAAACCCTCTAATGGGATTTCAAGAACAGCCAAATTGAATTGGAATAAAATCCTGTTTCACTTTGAAAGCAAATAGATATTCCCTTTGTTGCATGGTCTCTGCTGCATAATATTTGCTCTTGAATCTCAAATGTGACAGTGAAGAACTACAGCTGATATCAGTATTCTGGCACCGTATTGTGCTCAACTTGTCACATTCAATCCACCAATCTTTAGAGTAACGGTCAGCTTGGAGTGACAATCTGAGGGCTTTGCCCCAACAAGGTCCTAAGAGGTGCCTTGAACTGTGTAGCTGGTGTAGAGATTTTGGTTCCAATGTCAGTTCAGAGGAAACCTTTGATGGGAAGTGGCGTGCATGTGGGAAAAGCTTAAGAAAAAGCAGATATGGGATTTTGTGACTACAGTAACCGTAGAACATTCCTGGCAGGGCTGGTATGTCAATCGGTATGCTATCATTGGCTTTGATCTCCTGGCAACCCCCAGACCACGTAGCCTAAAATTGGCCACTATTCTATTGCCGATTGCTATCCTCACGATCTTATCACCTCACCGCCCAGGTGAATGGTCCATGAGGGCAGGGTTGGACCAGACTGTGATGCCCTGTAGCTGAATAGCCAAACAATGGTCACACATTAAAAAAACACTGCCACTCGCCAAAGCAATGGAAGACAACCAGTGCCGATTGGGCTGGCCTCCAGGAACAGGGACAGCCTTCAGGATAAGAGTGCATAATGTTTGGAGAGGAAACTAACCCAACACGGAGCATTTGGAATATGTACTGAAACAAGTTGAACAATCTATCTGTTACTTCCACTTTTTTTCACTCTTGTCCTGAATGTGATAGGGAAATAGGAACAGGAGAGGCCATTCAGCCCCAAGCTCCTGTTCCATCGTTCAATCAGATCATGGCTCATGTAGCACGACTCCACCTACTCATCGTGGTCCCTTAACCCTTAATACACTTGACCAATGATAATCCATCAATCTCAGTTTGATATTTTCAATTGATCTCCAGATTCAGGAGCCTTTTGAAGGCGAGGCCTCCGGATTTCCAGCGCTGTTGGTGTGAACTAGTACTTTCTGAAATTACCCCTGAATGGCTTGACTCCAAATTGTAAGGGTCTTTCCCCATGTCCTGGACTCACCCCACCAGACTACGTAGTCTCATAAGAACATAAGAACTAGGAGCAGGAGTAGGCCATCTGGCCCCTCGAGCCTGCTCCGCCATTCAATGAGATCATGGCTGATCTTTTGTGGACTCAGCTCCACTTTCCGGCCCGAACACCATAACCCTTAATCCCTTTATTCTTCATAAAACTAACTATCTTTATCTTAAAAACATTTAATGAAGGAGCCTCAACTGCTTCACTGGGCAAGGAATTCCATAGATTCACAACCCTTTGGGTGAAGAAGTTCCTCCTAAACTCAGTCCTTCTACCATCTTAATCCTTTAATCACCTCAAACCACACAGCCGGATGATTCCTGCTGGATTCAGTTACGCAGGGGCCAGCCACCTTGAAATATTTTCCCCTATGTGGCCATTCTTTGGGTGTGAGCCAAAGCAGTGCATGCTGGTTGGCTATTGACCAAGGTGCTAAAGGCCAATGGTCAACTCAATCCCAAACCAACAGCTGCGCTGGAATCTGCTGGAGGGAGCAGAAGGTGGCGGATGGGGTGCCAATCAAACAGGGCTGCTTTGTCATGGGCTATGTCGAGCTCCTTAAGTGTTGTTGGAGCCGCACTCGTCCAGGGCATTTCCATGCAAATAACATGAACGCTTAAGACAAACACAGGGATCAGTGCTGGGGCCTTTGCTGTTTGTAGTATATATAAATGATTTGGAGGGAAATGTAACTGGCCTGATTAGTTTGTTTGCAGACGACACAAAGGTTGGTGGAATTGCGGATAGCGATGAGGACTGTCAGAGGATACAGCAGGATTTAGATTGTTTGGAGACTTGGGCGGAGAGATGGCAGATGGAGTTTAATCCGGACAAATGTGAGGTAATGCATTTTGGAAGGTCTAATGCAGGTAGGGAATATACAGTGAATGGTAGAACCCCCAAGAGTATTGAAAGTCATACAGTTCTAGGTGTACAGGTCCACAGGTCACAGGTGGAGAAGGTAGTCAAGAAGGCATACAGCATGCTTGCCTTCATTGACCGGGGCATTGAGTATAAGAATTGGCAAGTCATGTTGCAGCTGTGTAGAACCTTAGTTAGGCCACACTTGGAGTATAGTGTTCAATTCTGGTCGCCACACTACCAGAAGGATGTGGAGGCTTTAGAGAGGGTGCAGAAGAGATTTACCAGAATGTTGCCTGGTGTGGAAAGCTTTAGCTATGAGGAGCGGTTGAATAAACTCGGTTTGTTCTCACTGGAACGACGGAGGTTGAGGGGCGACCTGATAGAGGTCTACAAAATTATGAGGGGCATAGACAGGGTGGATAGTCAGAGACTTTTCCCCAGGGTAGAGGGGTCAATTACTAGGGGGCATAGGTTTAAGGTGCGAGGGGCAAGGTTTGGAGGAGATGTACGAGGCAAGTTTTTTACACAGAGGGTAGTGGGTGCCTGGAACTTGCTGCCGGAGGAGGTGGTGGAAGCAGGGACGATAGTGACATTTAAGAGGCATCTTGACAAATACATGAATAGGATGGGAATGGAGGGATACGGACCCAGGAAGTGTAGACGACTGTAGTTTAGTCGAGCAGCATGGTCGGCACAGACTTGGAGGGCCGAAGGGCCTGTTCTTGTGCTGTACTTTTCTTTGTTCTTTGTAAAACAATTTTGGATTAATACTTTGAGAGACTGTTTGATGAGGGTATTGATTTTTTTTTTTTTACAGATTATTAGTATTTGGAATGGCTTCTCTTCCCTGGTACGTAACAGTGACAGGTTATCAATATCATTCTCCAACCTTGCCCCACTGATTTCTTCTTCTGACACTGCCGATATATCCAGGGTTAGGACGGGAGCCGAGCTTTAAATTTCTTCAGTGGGTGCGATGCCAGTGTGGATTGATCTTGGGTGCCCACTGGTGGGGGAGAGGTGCGGTGCCAGGAATATGAGACACGTGGCACAGTGCGGGTAAACAAGCTAAACAGATCTCTGAGAGGTAATCCAAACTCTGGTATCACCTATTTCCTGGCCAGGAACCTCACCTGAACGCTCTCGGGGGCTCCACCTCTGCTCATTCAGGGATTTGCACAGTGGGTTGCTCACGTCTTTCAGATCATCTCATTGGAGGAAGATTGTGACCAAGGAGCTTGTCGGTGTGGGCACTCCCTCCATTGGCTGCACGAGCTCTGAGGGCGGGGCTCTGCTCGGACGGAATGGGAACTCCCTTTGTTCGGGGTTACAGGTCGAATTGCTGACCACCATCACTTTGGATGGAGATTGTCCTGAGGTCCTGCTCGACTTCCCGTTGCTGTCCAATCTCCTCCTCAGAGCTAAGGATATTCAAGTTTGCCGAATTTCCTGCTGTTCCATCAAGCAGCTGAAGGGATTCTCAACATGTTGTGCTGACCATTCATGTGAATTAGTTAAAGAAGCCCAATTTATTGATTCACTTAAACCCTTGAACACTTTCACCTATTGATCTTTCTGATTCAAAATGAAGGCACCTTCTTTCCAATTGCCTTGAACTTTAAATAATAAAAAAAATGCCTTCTAAGCTGGGGAACGCATCTACAGGGTGGACTGTACACGGAGCTTCTTAGAAGGACAATTGTACTCGTTAGCAAGTGAGTGGAAGGACTGTGACTGCTTCTGAACCTAGGCAGACAGGAAGAGGTTTATAATAATCTTTATTGTCACAAGTAGGCTTACATTAACACTGCAATGAAGTTACAGTGAAAATCCCCTCGTCGCCACATTCCGGCGCCTGTTCGGGTACACGGAAAGAGAATCCAGAATGTCCAAATTACCTAACAAGCACGTCTGCACGGTAGCACAGTGGTTAGCACTGTTGCTTCACAGCATCAGGGACCCAGGTTCGATTCACGTTTGGGTCACTGACCGTGCAGCGTCGCGCGTTCTCCCCGTGTCTGCGTGGGGTTCCTCCGCTTTCCTCCCATAAATCCCGAAAGACGTGCTTGTTAGGTGAATTGGACATTCTGAATTCTCCCTCAGTGTACCCGAACAGGCGCCGGAGTGTTAATGTAAGCCGACGTGTGACAATAATAAAGATTATTGTTTAGGGACTTGTGGGAGGAAACCGGAGCACCCGGAGGAAACCCACACAGTCATGGAGAGAACGTGCAGAGTCCGCACAGACAGTGACCCAAGCTGGGGATCGAACCTGGGACCCTGGTGCTGTGAAGCAACAGTGCTACCCACTGTGCTACCGTGCTCCCTGTGCTACTATTGCCTTTACTCCTCCACCTGGTTGTGTACAATTCCTTCCAGCCCTATTTTAAAGCAGCTGTTAACCTGTTGATGAAATATTGTATTAAGGATTTTTTTTATCTGAATGTGCGAAGCAATAAACTAATGGGACGGGGGGGGGGGGATAAAATCCCCAGAAAGATCTGACAAAATAATTGATGCCAACATGAGTTTACTTTGTGTCTGTCAAGGCTACAGTTAACTGTGATTATCACACAAACTATAAAACTGAATAAAATATTTGACATGTTATTTGGGATAACGCAGCAGTATATAGGCACTGAGTTACGATTGTAGCCTCCCCTCACAATGAGGGAGGGAAGGAAATGTGAAGTGTCAGCCGGCCTGTGACATGCTGTGTGCTTGTCACCTCCCACCAGCTCACCGTGGCAGCAAGTCACCGAATGCCAGCCACTCTAATGAGGTCGTTATCTGTGTCTAACTTCCTCGGGTTTGTTGCACTCCCGCGTGCACCTTCCCCTGTTGAATGCCAGCAACTCTGAATGACCTTCTATTAATGGGAATGCTTTGCTGTCATGGATGTCAGATTGCGGGGCTTGATTTGCCCATCGGAAGGTAGTTACGACATCATCTTTCTCCAGCTGATCGAGTGGATAGGAAAGTAATTAGAGCAATTACTCATCACTGTCTGTCACAGCAGATCAGATCTGCCTCCGACCCCCCCCCCCCCCCCCGACTGAGGGCAGTGTCCACCCAGACCCGCACGCAGGGCAGATTATTCAAAGTCAACTTTCACTAGCACACGTACAGCTCCTGATAATCGCAGCCTTGCTCGCTGCCCTCTGCGCTGAGCTAGTTACCTGGTTTCCATTCACACTCCAATGGAAAATACACCCTGAATTTTCCTTTCTTCTTATTTCTGACACAATTGCTACGTCGATGCGAAGAATTCCCACGCGGACTTGTAATCAAATTGAGCGGTTTTAAACGTGTAATAAATATGTAAACCTCGTTATTACAATTTCGAATCAGACTCCTTCCTGCTGCTTTCCCTCCCCTCAGCCCAAAATGCACCTGAAGCTAGCACTGCAGCTGACCTATTTAGATATTTCATAGAATTTACAGTGCAAAAGAAGGCCATTTGGCCCATCGAGTCTACACCGGCCCCTGACAGAGCACCCGACTTAAGCCCACACCTCCACCCTATCCCCGTAACCCAGCAACCCCACCTAACGTTTGGACACTACGGGGCAATTTTGCATGGCCAATCCACCCAACCCACACATCTTTGGACTGTGGGAGGAAACAGGAACACCCGGCATTCCCAGGGGCACTAGACCCGACTATTCATAGATTTATAGAATTTACAGTGCAGAAGGAGGCCATTTGGCCCATCGAGTCTACACCGGCTCTTGGAAAGAGCACCCTACCCAAGGTCAACAGCTCCACCCTATCCCCATAACCCAGTAACCCCACTTCACCTTAGGGCAATTTAGCATGGCCAATCCACCTAACCTGCACATCTTTGGGTTGTGGAGGTGAGACCCATGCAGACACGTGGAGAATGTGTAAACTCCACACGGACAGTGACCCGGGGCCGGGATCGAACCCGGGTCCTCGGTGCCGTGAGGCAGCAGTGCTAACCACTGCGTTACCGTGCCGCCCTCTTTTCTTTAATTTATCTCTTTCTTTTTATCTCTCTCTTTCTTTTTGTCTCTCTTTCTTTTCATCTTCCTCCCTCTCTCTTTCTTCTTTCCTTCCCTTCTTCCTCTCCTTCCATTCTTCCTTCTTGACTGCCTTTTCCCCTTCCTTCCTTCCCTCCCCCCCTCTTTCCTTTCTGTTCTATAATATGTGGTACCAAGCTAGCAATGACTAGAATAGTTTTGTTCCAAATTTAATTTTCATTTGAAGCACGTTTGTTGAAATGCCGCAACACTTATTCCCCCGTGAGGCAATGTGCACAACTGCTGGATAATAACGGTCAAGTGCAAAAATAAACTTGAATTGGAAAGTTAACAAATTATAAGTTAGTCTGAGGTATTGGTTGCCCTCGCTGTACAGTGAGAATGGTATAATAATACAACAAATTATTTATAGGCTGAAAGGTGTTTATTGGTTTTGAAGTCATGCTGACATGATGACTATTGAGTTTGCGACACTCAGCACTTTTGGGATTTGAGAACTCTCCAATCTAGCATCACTTACTTTCACAGCTTTTGCAAATGGCATTACCTTCAACTAACCATTAGACGTTTATAAGACAATACATCACAGCATTGAAGCTGGCATTAGAACTTCCACCTGGGAAACAGTATGATTGGTCTTGGAGCAGGGGTAGTTTAAGTGGAACCAGACAGCCAAAATCTGTGCGAATATCCATGATGTGAAAACGGCTGAGTTTAGCACCAGTTGACTTTGCCTGGCCTTTGAATACATTCTGCACCAACGACAGGAAATACTGATGGAAAGGCTGAAGACAGGTATGATTGTTAAGCTGCAGGTGTTCCTCCTGGAGAACAAATACAGCCCAGGGAAAACATCCCAATTTTACCTCACAGTTAATGGTGCTAAGGGTTAAGCAAGGGATATGAGTTGTTATACCATTCTGGACAAACAGACAAATCACAGTGTAAAACCACTCCAGGAGGAGTTAAGATTGGCTCTTAAAAACATAGCAGTAAAATAACAGACTCTGTGCCACTGCAGTGCTGCTGTGCAATTAACCTAACTTAACTTGACTTAAACTGGGACGCTTGTGTCTCTATACAGCAACTACAAATGTGACCATATAATTCATAGAATTTGCAGTGCAGAAGGAGGCCATTTGGCCCATCGAGTCCTTGGAAAGAGAACCCCACTCAAGCCAACGCCTCCACCCTAACCCCGTAACCCAGTAACCCCCACTTAACTTTTTTTTGGGACACGAAGGGCAATTTAGCATGGCCAATCCACCTAACCCGCACATCTTTAGACTGTGGGAGGAAACCAGAGCACCCGGAGGAAACCCATGCAAACACGGGGAGAATGTGCAGATTCCGCACAGACAGTGACCCAAGCCGGGAATCGAACCTGGAACCCCGGAGCTGTGAAGCAACTGTGCTAACCACTGTGCTATCGTGCTGCCCTAATTGTATATAAATATTTTCAGGAAAGAATACAATACTTCCTAGAGTAGTCAATTGTTTCTGAATAACCCTGGGCTGGATTCTTCGTCCCGCCGCGCCAGATTTCTGTTCGCCGGCTGGTCAATGGGATTTCCCAGTGTGGGGCAGCCCCACGCCGTCGTGAAACCCCCGGGCTGCCGGCAAAATGGAGCATCCCGACGGCGGAGAATCCCGCCCCCAATGCCTGGATGAATGCCGCTCCAACAACATTCAAGACGTTTCACACCATCCCATACAAAGCAGTGTGCTTGATTGGACCACAGAGCATTCACTCCCTCCATCACTGATGCACAGTAGCAGCAGTGTGTACCATCTACAATTTACACTGTAGTAAGTTGCCAAGACTCCTTCCACAGCAGCTTCCAAACCCATGACCCCTACAACCTAGAAGGACAAGGGCAGCAGATGCATGGGTTTACCATCACCTGTAGGTTCCCCTTCAAGTCACACAGTATTCTGACTTTGAAATATATCGCCGTACCTCCACTGTCACTGGGTCAAAATTCTGGACCTCCTGTCCTGGGTGTACCTACACCACATGGACTTCAGCAGTCCAAGAAAGCAGCTTACCACCACCTTCTCAAGGGAAGTTAGGGGTGGGCAATAAATGCTGGCCTAGCCAGCACCACCCACATCCCATGAACAAATAAATCCAAACAATAAGATGTAGTTATGTGGTGCAGATACACTCTTCACATAAAAGGGAGTCTAAAAAGAGAAAAGATAGAAAAAACTTGCAATTGCACATTCTGTTCAGTACATTGCTTTGTCACTACTGATAGTTCCAATGCAGCTTTTTCTGACATCTTTTTAAGCTCCTCATATTTTTCCAGACCCATGCATTGATGCTTCAAAAAGTATTTCAGGGGAGGGATGTGAGTAACTTTTATGCCTGCTGTTGTGTACTGAATCATCATTATCAAAAAGCTTAATTTTTAAGTCTTTTGGCTGCTTTTCAATCTCTTCTTTCTTTAGCTAGTGCATTTCAGTTTACTGACATGATTAGTGACCATCTTGTGGTTTGCATAGGTATTGTCTCCCTCAGCCTGGGGTCTCCTATCTCCCTTGTGAGCCCTATCTCAGTCCCCCTGGGGTCACCTGTTTCCCTCGCTTTGGGATCACCTTGCCCATCTGCCTCTTTATTGAGGGCACCTGGACCCTTTTTTAAGTATTGTCAAAGACTTTGAATATCTCACCAAATGTGGTTGAGGATTCATCGCTGTCTTATAGGATTTACAGTGTTGCAGGAGACCATTCGGCCCCTTGACTCTGCACCAACCCTTGGAAAGAACACCCGATTTAAGCCCACGCTGCCACCCTATCCCCGTAACCCCACCTAACCTTTTGAAAACTAAGGGGCAATTTAGCATGGTCAAACCGCCTAACCTGCACATCTTTAGTCTGTGGGAGGAAACTGGAGCACCCGGAGGAAACCCACGGACACACGGGGAGGAAGTGCAAACTCCGCACCGATAGTCACCCGAGGCCGGAATTGAACCCGGGTCACTGGAGCTGTGAGGTAGTAGTGCTAACCGTTGTGCCCACTGTAATGTTGCAAATACACAAAAACACAAAAAAGGCAAATTATCTTGAACTCCTTCTGATTTTGTGTTTAATCGTGATGTACTCCTGTAATCTAAAACATTCCTTTTCCATGGCACCCAAATTGGAGCCTGGTTTGGCTCTTGCTTTAGCCTAAATTTATCTGATAATATTACTCTGCTATCCATGGTTGCTTTTCCGCAAAGAGCAGTAAAAATTTAAACATATCTTTTTCTTTCAAGGTGGCTTTAAGATGGCAACATGCTCTTTTTTCCCCCTTTCTTCCTCATGTGTTGGTGGCAGCGCAGACTCCCACTGTGCTGATGGGGCCATTTCCCCCCCCCCAGCTTATTACTTAATATAAATTTAGAGTACCCAATTCATTTTTTTTCCAATTAAGGGGCAATTTAGAGTGGCCAATCCATCTATCCTGCACATCTTTTAGGGTTGTGGGGGTGAGACCCACACAGACATGAGGAGAATGTGCAAACTCCACATGGACAGTGACCCAGGGCCGGGATTCGAACCTGGGTCCTCGGTGCCGTGAGGCAGCAGTGCCACTGCGCCGCCCTTCCTCCCAATTTAGTAACTCTACACAAAACCCTTGTACATGAATAACAGATTTTGCCGATAATTTGCTTCTCTGAGATTTGGAACTCAGATCTGAAGGTAACCCATCAGCTCAGCTTTCTGTTTCAAAACACTTGTTTTTCAGTCAGTAGAATTCGACCACCACCTGTTCAGGCCCCAGCTGTGACACTTGCTGCAGCTTCCTTCCAGATGTGTTCTGAAATGCCGCTGCTGATCCTCATTGCAATCTATTTTAAAAGGTTATCTCAGCTTTCATTTCTCAATTTGTGCTTGTAGATAGATTTGGTAAAAAGTGGCTGTAGTAGTTGACCATCCCGAAAAAGGACTTCAACTCAGTCATGATCCTTGGTGCTGGCACCCTTTCATCACTTTTACTTTGTCCTCGAGTGGGTGTAAACCTTTCGCATCAAATTTGACACCTTTTCACAGTAACTGCATTGAAGCCTACTTGTGATAATAAGCGATTTTCATTCATTTTTTCAACATGTGACTTTGTCGTCCTGAAATGTGCACTTTGTGCACTTCAGACGTATATCAGCTCCTTTGAGTCGCCTCAGAACTTCTTCCAGATTGGCTTGATGCTCTTTGGGTGATGCTCCCATTACTGAGACATCATCTAGATACATGGCAACCTTTGGGGTCCCCACAAGCCTCTCCATGGTGTGCTGAAGCACAGGCAGATGAAATACCAAAGGGCAACCTAGTATATAGGAATAATTTGCCTTTGTGTGTGTTTATGGTGACAAATTTTCTTGATTCTTCCCCCAACTCAAGCTCCTGGTACACATGACCTCGATCCAGTTTTGTATACTTTAGGCCTAGCCTTGGGCCTTAACAGAAGAATGGGCACTCTAGAAACCTATACTGGGGAGGTCTTGAAAATAATGGGCACAACATCAAGACGAGTATCATACCAATGCCAGTCTGCCCAGTTGCCCTTAATCGTGGTAATAGGACAGAGACAAGCCTCATGGGGTGAGATTGGCTGAAGAAAACCAGGCTAAATGGGTTGGAGTTATTCAACATCACAGGCGGAGTTTTCCAGGAACTTCCGTGCAAGTACCAGGAGGTTTTCCAGAGAGAGCCGGGATGGATAAAAGGAGTGAAGGCCAATATCTACATGGACCACATGAAATGTATCCCAGGCTATTGAGTGAGGCAAGGGAGGAAATAGCAGGGCCGCTGGAAATAATGGCCACAGGAGATGTGCCGGAGGACTGGAGGATAGCCAATGTGGTACCATTATTCAAGAAGAGAGGAAGAGATAAACCAGGAAACTACAGGCCAGTCAGTCTAACCTCAGTGGAAGCAATTCTGAGAGACAGACTTAATCTGCATTTGGAGAGGCAGGGATTAATCAAGAACAGTCAGCATGGTTTTGTTAAGGGGAGATCATGTCTGACCCATTTGATTGAACTTTTCAAAGAGGTGACTAGGTGTGTAGAAGAGGACAATACATTTGGCATAATCTACTTGGACTTCAGCAAGGCTTTTGATGAGATCCCACACAAGTTGATAAATTGTACCTTTTGACTGGTGCGATTTAGTCTCATCACCAATGTAATACCATAGGCACAGTTAAATCACAACGGTGATTTATTAACAAAGGAAGACTTTATATATGCAGAACAACAAAACTCCAACACAGGTCTAGTGCCACCAACTCCAGAGCATAATCTGATGAATCCCCCTTACCCGGATTCACGCCCTGGCACCGGATAGGCTCAGGTTCACACGCTCTGACCCCATAGGTTCTGGGCGGGTCACATGGCCTGCGAAGGATCGCCCCTTAAAGGAGCCATGCTCTCACAGGCAGAAATGCCGTTGCTGGGACCCAGATGGTGGAGGAACGACCCCGCTTTCGCGAGCTGTGGGACTCGTCCCAGCTGCGTGCAGGACTGCTGTCCAAGTAAGTTTGGCGGCCTGCCCATAAGAGCTACTGGTCCAAACAGAGGGCCAGCAGTTAACCTGTCAGTGAAATCAAGGATAAATAGTTACTGCACACCCAAATAAAAGAGAGCTCGGCAGCAGTGGCCTTAGAGCTAGCGGTGGCCATTGCTGGGACTGCAAGTCTAGGGAGAGGGCATCTCACTTGGCATCCTCGAAGGTGTTTGTTATTGATGGGGCAAGGCATGGGGGCCCTCTAATTGGTGCGGGCGGTCCTATGCTAATAATAGAAACTTAGGCATGGGTGCAGCCATTGTTACCGGAAGGCTCCTTGTGGGAACCCCAGAAATGAGGGTCCCCTCAGAACCTGCTCGGTGGCCAGTACGCTGTCACTGCCCCCATACAGTGGTGGACTTTCCAGATGTGGGAAAACTGCCAAAGGAAGAGTGACCTGGCCCTTGATTGACCACTGAAGGGGTTCAATTGATCTCCTGGTGGGCGATCGATCCACCAACATTCTCACCTCCGGCAATATGACATGGTGGTGACAAGACATTGACGCCCCTCCTAATGCCTTTCGCCGCCATTTTGCCAATCCCACCACTTCCCAGCACCTCCCCAAATGGCGCAGAAAGTCCAGCTCCATTTTGCAAAGGTGCATAAATAACAGCAATAAAGTTTACCACGTCCCGAGAACTTGTCTCAAGGTATGCCCGATGGTTACATAAGGGGTTGGTTAGCTCAGTTGTCTGGACGGCTGGTTTGTGACGTGGAGTGAGGCCAACAGCGTGGGTTCAACTCCAGTACCAGTTGAGGTTACTCATGAAGGCCCTACCTACTCAAGCCTTGCCCCTCGCCTGAGGTGTGGTGACCCACTGGTTAAATCACCACCTATCAGCTCACAAAGGGGAGAACGGCCTCTGGGACCATGGCGACATTTACATTTATTTTAATTATGTGAAAAAGTGTGTTGGATAACTGTCTTACATCACAAGAATAATATTCAGTTAATCCAGTGATTACATTACAGATATTATACCTCTTGGTGTTATATTAACTATTTTTCTTCGATACAATGTGCACATCGCCAAATCAAAATCGATGCCGCGACTTTTTAAGAACAATCTTTTTGAGAATTCCCATACGTGTTTTCGCGCAGCCATATAGATCGGTTCTTGCAAATTTTTGCAAAGGCAAAAAGATACTTCAAGCTAGCGCTTCTAACCAGCTATGGCTAAACATTCAAAAGATGTAATTCTCCCTTTAAAACAATCCCTGTGCTGTGCTAGAAAGTCCTCACAATAAAAGCGTTGCACACTTTTGTTTGGCACCATTGATGATCGAGTTAGTGTCTATACTGGTGGACACTCCACATTCAGTATATCTACCGAAGAATAGTCACCAGGGAGCAATTAAAAGGCTGCAATCTAATAGAAAGATTCAAAATAATATCATAAACTCCAAGCGATAAATGAACTGTCATTTTTCATGAGGGCAGTGTGGAGTTTTACCCCCTAACACGTGCATTTAGCTGGACAAAATGCACTTAAAGACGCCAATCTTGTCCAAATTCTCTGAAGCTTCATCTAGCCGCGGTGTGCTAGCGCTAACTCCATGATTATGGGCGGCACGTTAGCACAGTGGTTAGCAGGGTCCCAGGTTCGACTCCCGGCTTGGGTCACAGTCTGTGCAGAGTGTGCACATTCTCCCCGTGCCTGTGTGGGTTTCCTCCGGGTGCTCCGGTTTCCTCCCACAAGTCCCAAAAGACGTGCTAGTTAGGTGAATTGAACATTCTGAATTCTCCCTCTATGTACCCGAACAGGCGCCGGAGTGTGGCGACTAGGGGCTTTTCACAGTAACTTCATTGCAGTGTTAATGTAAGCCTACTTGTGACAATAATAAAAATTATTGAGATTATCATTACCTTACTGAGACTCGCACCTTAACAATAGCAGTAAATGAATTAAAAGCACAAAGGATTAAAAAGATAATTTGTAGACCAGGAACCCAGACACATCCAACTTCTCCATTACAATGAATTGTACTGATGTGAATTCATTCATTTTTGTTACACTTTACATTACTGTTTTTGCAGACAGTTGGTCCTTGGATTTCCTCTGCCACCGAGCCTTTGCGATGCAGCGGCACATTCCAGGTTCCCCACAGAGAAAGAACATGCGTTATATCGTGCGTTTTACAACCTCCGGAAATTCCAAAACTTTTTTTAGCCAATGTAGCACTTTGTGGAGTGTTGCGATACAGGAAACGCGGCCGCCATTTTGGACACAGGAAGCTCCCACAAGCAGCAATGTGATAACGGCCAGGCTTCCCTTTGTTTAGTAGTGACTTCAAGGGATAAATATTGTCCAGGCCACAGGGGAGGAAACCTCTGCTCTTCTTCAGAATAGTGTCACTGGATCTTTGGTGACCAGCTGACAGGGGAGACCCGACCTCGGTTCAACATCGCGTCTGAGAGATGACACACCTGACGGGGAGAAGGGGAAGCTGACAGGGTAAGCGTCCTTCGCTCCTGGGGTCAGACGAGAGAACTTTGAGGGACAGCCTTTCAGTTCCCACCTCCAGCCTGCAGCACAGATCCAACTGATGGAAGGCTCAACTTGAATTGACTTTGGAACCTTTATTGTGATTTTGGTGCAGGCAAAACTGTGAGTTGGAGGGACGTTGTGAGTTAGGAGCAGGGACACCGATCTCGGCCCTTTGAGCCTGTTCCAGCATGGCCTATCTAATTGCAATCTGCCGACCCCCGATAACCTTTCCCCCCTCACACACACACACACACACACATGGCATGGCCTTGTGATCTAGTGAACAGGCAGATAAAGGTGCAGGGGAAGGGGGAAAAGAGGAAGATAATTTCCATCAGGAATCTCATATAAACACACACAAAAACACTGGTGCCTGAGGGGCGGCACGGCGGCACAGCAGTTAGCACTACTGCCTCACACTACCAGGGACCCGGGTTCAATTATGGCCTTGGGTGACTGTCTGTGTGGAGTTTGCTCTTTCTCTTTGTGTCTGTGTGTGTGGGTTTCCTTTGGGTCCCCTGGTTTACTCCCACAGTCCAAAGATGTGCAGGCTAGGTGGATTCGCCATTGTAAAATTGCCACTTAGTGTCCAGGGACGTGCAGGTTAGATGGGGGGTGACGGGGATAGGGCGGGGGAATGGACTGAGGTAGAGTGCACTTCCAGAGGGTCGGTGGTGACTTGATGGCCCAAAAGGTCTCCTGTAGGGGGTCTATGAAATGTTCAAATTCTACATCTACATTATAAAAACACACGCACAGCAGTAATCTTGTTACAGATTTGTAATATGGACTTTGGTTCCAACAGAGTACGTTGAGGCTGCTGGACTAGATTAAGGGCGCGATTTTACAGCCATGTTACTCCCGAAAAGCAGCTCGCCCTGGCGCAGCATGGCCGATAGAAACCGGGAGACGCCGCTCCCGGGATCTACCTGGCTTGCATCGCCTCGCGAGAAGCGGGATTGCTTTTAGGCAGGTCTGCATATTACAGCGAGACAGCTAGTCTCATGTTAACGTGCAGATTCCCGAAGTACCTGAGGTGTGGGATTGACCTCCCTTGGGTGAGCGCTGTTCAGCACTGCTCTCCACAAACAAAGACCAGATGGAACGGCACTCGTGGGGGTCTCCCAGGGGATTGGAGGCCCCCAGGTGCATGTCCTCTTGGCAGGGTGGTCCCCTGGCACAGCTGATGCCACCCGGGCACCCTGGCATTGCTGGCCTGGCAACCTAGAAGTGCTAACCTGGCACACTAGCAGGAGTGGTACGAAGCTGGCATTTTGCATCTGCTGGTGATCCGGCTGGGGTGCCCTGTGTGGGCGGTGGCTCCAGAGATTCCAACACCATTTTAAAATGGCGTCCCGATAACACTGAGGACTTCTGGCAAGTGGAGCTACTCAGTTCCCAAAATGGGGCTCTGTCTGCCCTTGGCCATGTGTTCCACGCTGAGCCCCCCCCCATCTAACCGGGGGCA
Source organism: Scyliorhinus torazame (assembly GCF_047496885.1). NCBI lineage: Eukaryota > Metazoa > Chordata > Chondrichthyes > Carcharhiniformes > Scyliorhinidae > Scyliorhinus > Scyliorhinus torazame. The sequence continues at coordinate 19,251,835 of NC_092717.1, read as the reverse complement.
CGTCAAATAGCGGGGTGTTTCTTGACGCTGTGAGCACCGGGAAACGTGCAGGTAAACGTGTTCATTGTGGGACTTTGTTCCCATTTAGTTAAATCGCGCCCAACGGGTTGTGATTCTTCGTGGCATTTTCAAAATGGTGTAAGAGATGGGCTGCCGAAAAAGTGAAAAAGTTGCAAAAACATATGAAGTGAGACTTATCCAGCAGTAACTGCCCTGCATGAAAAAAGAGCAACCCATTTTATCAGCTATAAAATTATCTCCAAATACCGAGGAAGCTACAGTTTATATGCACAGCGGGAATATACAAAACAATTACTGCAAGAAGGATGGCTCCAGTGATAATGGGCTGAAAAAAAATCAATATATTAATATAACAGGAACATCCAATTATTAATATTTAATTTATGAAGATAGTGTCTATTAAAACACAGTGGGAGAGTTTCTTCCACTTGCGTTAAACACATGGGAGGATTAAGCGTTTCAATGCATGCCTGACAGTGGCAGTGTGAATCCTGACCGACAATTATTATAGTCCTGCGTTTGCATTCGTTTCCCTATCATTCCCTTTCATTCATTTTTTTTTCATTTTCACCTTCCCATTTTCAGAACCACCAAGCTCCTTGTTTTCAAAATCCTGCCATGGCCTGGCCCTGCTCTCTCCTTACCACCTTCCAGATCCGCGCACTTCTCCAATCCTGGTCTCTTGCCCACCAGTGATCTCCATCAGTCGGCCATTTGTGGCCCTGCCTTCAGCAGCTGCTGAAGCCCCAAGCTCTCGCAATCCCTCCCTAAATCTCTCCACCTCTCTGCCTCTCTCTACCTCCTTCACCTCACCCTTGAAATCCTGACCTAGCCTTTGGTGCACATGTCCTCTTATGTCCTCACAGATCAGGCGCAAATATTAATTGGTAACTTTCCTGCGACGGGCATTTTTGCTATGTTTAAGACACTCTACAGTTACTGTCTGGGCAGATTGCCGATTTAGATGGTGGACAGAAAATCTGACGGGGTGTCTTAATGGGAGGATGTTGGAGAATGGGGGCTGATATGGAGCAGCAGTTTCTTTCTCACAGCAGGGCAAGATTGTTACAGCACCTATAGTGAGAATTCGCTATTGTCAGTCCGGATGCAATGATCAATCACCCAAGTCACTTCACCGTACGTTTATTCACGGCCGGGGCTGAACCACTGTACTTCGGGGGAATGAAATGAACATGAAATGAAATGAGCACAGCAGCAAGCCATCATTAATACATTCGACAGTAGCTTATATACAATATAACACTGTCTCTTTTCTGAGGACGGCCCCCTTAGAGGCCCAAGTTAGGGACACTTTCTGTTGCTCTCAGCTAAATTATTATGCTCTCAGCTAAATTATAATTATCTTTAAATGAGGAACACAGTCCCTCATCTGCGTCCTGTTTTCCTGTTATTGCAGACTGTCTCGTGCAAAAGCAGAAGTGATTCATCTCGAAAGTCACGTACACAGTTTACACAAAGCTTTGACATTCCATTTCCCATCAAGCTCTATTTGACATTCCATTTCCCATCAAGCTCTATTCTATCTTGAGCCAAACTCTCAATAGCATTGAAGTGGGGAGGGGGGGGGGGCGGGGGAGGAGGGGGGGTGCTACATTTGTAAGCCTTTCAGCCCCTGATGTATGAGCGAATGCAGCAGAAATTAATGCCAGATTTCTCATACTATACATAAGGACCTTGGCATGTGCAATTCAGATGTTCATCTGCCAAATTATACCGACTGTGATTTCTGGGTACGTTAAGGAATCTGTGGTAGAAACATGGGTAGAGAGGGATACCATGATCCTTGGGGGTTGCACCTGCTGTACTGCTCGGTATTTATTCATGAACGCCCCTGCCTGGTCCTGGCAGCGGCTAAATAAATTCAGAAAATGCTGGAAATGCTCAGCAGTTCTTGCAGAATCCGTGGCGGGAGAAACAGAGTTAATGCTCGCTAGTTGATGAGCTTTCATCAGAAATCATTAATACTTGATTAATAAGGGGATCAGGGGTTATGGGGAGAAGGCAGGAGAATGGGGATGAGAAATATATCAGCCGTGATTGAATGGCGGAGCAGACCCGATGGGCCGAATGGCCTAATTCTGCTCCTATGTCTTATGGTCTCGCCATCAGAGGAAAGGTCATTGACCTGAAACATTAACTTCAGCCCAAATTTTCATCCCTGGGTCAGGCCGCAGAGTTGGGAGGTTTATCAGCTCGGCAAACCTGGGGTGGGATCCTCCGTCCCGCCGCATCAGATTTCTGGTGCGGCACGCCGGCGGGATTCTCCGTTTCGCCAGCTGGTCAATGGGATTCCCCATTGTGGGGCAGCCCCACAATCCACGGGAAACCCCCGGGATGCCGGCAAAAAAGGAGAATCCCGACGGCGGAGAAGTCAGCCCCTGATCTTTCAAAATGTTCACCTGCAGGTTGAATTTCCGGTTGGGGGTCGGAGGCTGAGATCGGAGTCGAGGCGGGTGGCCCCAGAACGAGTGTGGACACTGCCAGTTGCGGAGACGGGCTGGGTGCAATGCCTGCCTCTGTGCTATGACACTGTGCTCAAATAACAAACACATCCCTCTTGCCCTCACCTCTTAGCAGCCCCCCCCACACAATCCCTATGCCCCATCCATGCCAACCAAAGCCTACCCATATCTCCCATCCACCCCCCATGAGCCCTCATATCTCCTATGCTAACATAGTACCAACTCATGCCACCCCATGTCCACCCATTCATCACCATTTTTGCTTATCTGCCTCCATGTCAGCTCACCTAGTATGCTTTGGCACTTTCTAATTGGCTTTGACAGCTTGACAGTTCCTGCACAGCTCGACAGTTCCTGGACAGTTTGACAGTTCCTGGCTGCTTGACAGCTCCAATGAGTTTGTACATAAAAAAGTACATGATCTTGGTTAGTTTTACTGAACCCAAAGCATGCTTTACCTCTCCAAAATGTCTCCCAGGACATTTTCCAAAGGGTACCTTACATGTCCGAAGGGCTACTCTGACTATCCAAATAACCTACCAAGTTCAGATCTCCTCTTACCCAGTCTGCTCTGCACATTCCCAAATTTGCACAGTTAGGGTTCAAAAATCCCACTCGTTGATTTAAATGGTCAGCTACCTCCTCGATTCTCGCATGGGCGAACCCCAGCCTGGCTCCTGCCCCATTCCCTCCCCCCCGTGAAGATGGGAAATGCTGGGATCCTGGGGCAGGACTTCGCATTTTCACTCATTTCTCCGTTGAAGTGCTTCCCACTCCTGCCGAAAATCTCTGCCTTTGTTTCACTCTCCACAGATGCCACCAAACCAGCTGAGTATTACCGACAGTTTCACTTTTTTATTACAGATTTTCTTCAACTGCAGAATTTTGCTTTTGTAAGAATGGAGTGGATTTGCTTTTCTGTCGTCGCAGTGCATTTCATGACCTCAGTGTGTTCCAAAGAATTTTACAGCCAGTAAAATACTTTTGAAGTGAAGTCTCTGTTATAATGTAGAAAGAAACAGCAAACAATTTGCACCCAGTAAGTTCCCACAAACAACCACGTGATAATAACCAATCTGTTTTCTTAGTGTTGTTGATTCCGAGGTAAGTATTGGCTAGAACAGCAGGGATAACTCCCCTGCTGGCCTTCAAAATGGTGCCGTGGGATCTTTTATGTCCTCCTGACAGGGCACTGGTCTAATGTTTCATCCAAAATACCCCACTTCCTTCCAATCCCTCAGAACCGCACTGAAATATCACCCTGTATTATATCTGGAGTGGGACTGGACCTCAGAGGAAGCAAAGATTGTCATAAGGCACCTCAAACATTGCTTATGGATCTCTGGCAAGTTTTGATGTAGCAGGTTTAGTGCAGATCAGTGACTCAAACCTCCACTAGGGGCAAGGCAATGGTGGAGCGTCAGACGGGACAGAAGGAAAATAATTAAAACATCCTTTTAAAAAAGACAAATTTATTTTAAAAAAATACCTGGAGAAGATGTTTCAAAATTCATATTGATGGGTCTTTTGTTGGACAAGTGTATTAAGGGTATGGAACCAAGGTAGGAGTATCAACTGGAATAAGTTGCAGATTTGTCATGATCTAATTGAATGGCAGAACAGGCAAGAAGTGGAGAACGGCCTCCTTCGGTTCGTTTCAGTCATTTGAAAGCAATGTTTTATAGGGAGGGTAGTGAGATCTTGGTGCAGAGCACTCTTTGTCATAAGTCATAGTGTATTTATCTCAGTTGGCCGGATGGCGGGTTGGCTATATGGAACAATGTCAATAGCGTGGTGCCAATTCCCGTACCAACTGGAGTTATTCATGAAGGCCCGGCCTTCCCAGCATTGCCCCTTGCCTGAGGTGTGGTGATGTTGAGGTTAAGTCACCAGCGGTCAGCTCTCAATAGGGGAGAGTGGCGACGTTCACATTTACTTCATTGCCTGAAGAATTTGAAAATCTGCATTCTGAATGCTGTATCAGATGGACGTGCTTCTATTCTTTACATAGTTCTGTCAATTGGCATAATCCTGCGTACTAAGTCATCCCAATTAGGCATTGATGCAGGTAATTCATCCTTTTCTGGATTTTACCAAAGATTACAGAACCAGGGTGTCAAGTATTTAACTTTGTCAGAGGTGTGTTCAAGCGAGGTTGATCTAGCTGCAGTAGTTATTAAATGAGTATCCCTGGAAATTGGATGCTAATGTAAAAGTCACAGTGCAGGGACAGTCATTAACCTCCCTTCTAGTTGTAACTCATCACTGGTGGTGATAATGCACAGAATTTTGTCGTGCCATCTGTAGAATGTGACAAATGCGTTTTCTATAAACTTGCTGGTCGATGTAGATGTTAAAAATTCTTGAACCAATGTTATGTCAGATACTGTGTGGTTGGTAAATGTGGTACGCTGGTTCAAAAAAAAGTCTGAATGACTGAAGACTAGAGAAAATAAAATACTCCATTAGAGGATCCGAGGACGGCATCCACAATGCGTGGAGGCCATTCACTATCCTGTTCCTGGATCTGTTTGTAATCAACAACCAATAAGCGTCGGGGGCATCAGAATGGACCACAAACAAAGAGGGGGGCAGGAAAGGGGGGGCAGGTGGAACGGGAGTGGGGGGGGAGCAGGGTGGGTGGCAGGAAGGGTGGAAGGACACATATCTTTTTTTGACTTTCACTTTCATGTTGGCTACACAAGCGCGCCCTGTAATATATTTTTTACATGTCGGGGTTGTATGATCTGTGTATAATAATTGTAACCACTGTGTTGTAATTTTTGATGCGTGTGCTGGTTTTTATCTTGTTCTGTAACTGCTGATATAAAATGTGGAAAGCTCAATATAAATACTTTCAAAAAACAAAGAGTGAATGAAAGGGCGGCACAGTAGCACAGTGGTTAGCACTGTTGCTCCACAGCACCAGGGTCCCAGGTTCGATTCCCGTCTTGGGTCACTATCTGTGCGGAGTCTGCACGTTCTTCCAGTGTCTGCGTGGGTTTCCTCCGGGTGCTCCCGTTTCCTCCCACAAGTCCTGAAAGACGTGCTGTTAGGTAATTTGGACATTCTGAATTCTCCCTCTGTGTACCCGAACAGGCGCCGGAATGTGGCAACTAGGTGATTTTCACAGTAACTTCATTGCAGTGTTAATGTAAGCCTACATGTGACAATAAAGATTATTAAAAAAACCTTGAACTGGAAGGTATAGAAACATAAAAAGTTATAGAACAGAAGGAGTCCATTCGGCCCATCATGTAGATGCTGTGGTTTCCCTGAATCACTGGCAACAAGGACTTTAAATGAGGTAGTTTATTCACGAGCTCTGTAACTGCTTAAACACTTGCGTTCCCAGGGATAACGCCTGTGCTCCCGTCAGGTGACCTCTTTTGTAACCGCATCATCGTGCCCTCATGTAACCACTCAGTCTACAAGGATGAAAAGAGCGACCGAGCTTGATCACTTTCCCCAACTCTCAGACCATAGGTTACAGAACTTCACGTGCATATCTAGGTGGTTTCAAATGCAATGTGGCTTTTTACCTCGACAGCCTTTCCCGAGTTCCAGACTCCCCCTACTGTCTTGGACAAAAACATTCTCCTCAACTCCCTTCCAACCCTCTGCCAATTACTTTAATTTCAACTAACTATGCATCTAGATGAATTCTACATTAACCCTTAACGTTACGTCCTTACACCCCAATACTTTACGCACTGCTGGATGGCAACCATCATTCTTAATCCCCGATAAAAGACATACCATCATGACATTGCAATCCTGCCTTGAGTGCATTCAGGGAATTCAGATATTGAATGTAATGACAGAGAGGAGAGCATTATCTAAGGTTATGCACAAACAGGCGTCCCTCAATAATACACTGTCACTTCCATTTACCTGTTTATTGGCTCCACGCACAGGCCCTGGAGGGAAATGGCTGTGAAATGTTTAATGGATTCTGAAGTACCTTCTTTGTTATCTCACCCGAGGCTGTTTCTGAAACACAGGCTGAAGCACTTGGGAAAGCTGAACTGGTGCATTTTTTTTTGTTGCGTTTTATTCTTTTTTAATGGGCACAGGTTTTTATTCTCCATCCCTCCCACCCCACGCCCGGTGCACACTTCCATCCACGGGTGATTTTAAGGTTGATGTCACAGCCTCGAAATTAATGATGGACAATTTGAGTGGACAAATGCCTGGTGCTCTTGTGTGACATTCCACTGTTGGCGTTGTTGCCATTTACGAAGCGGAGGAATGCTTTTATCAGTGCGTTGGCCCACTAGCAATTTCTATGCTCACCTGGGCCACTTGTCCGTGGCCAATAATTGTGACATATTGGATAAAAGCTTGAAGGACGGGAAGGAGACAGGGAGGGAAGGCGGAATGAGAGAAGGAGGGAGAGATGGAGAAAGGAGCTAAGGAGACAGGCAGGTTGGAAAGAAGGAAGGAAGGAAGGGCAAGACGAAGGCAAAGGAAGGGGGAATGACTGAAGGAGGGAAGGGGGGAAGGAGGGAAGGAGGAAGTTAATTGAGGGATAAATATTGTACACTCAGAATTGTATGCCACACAAATATAGAGTGCGATTTAACAGGACAGAAACAGACTCCCGTTTTGGACATGTATAGCGGGGTGTTTCTTGGCACCTGTAGGGCCAAGAAAGACACCAATATTTAATGGCATTTTGCCATTTTCTATGGCCCCAGCGACGAATGCTCTGCAGAGGCCGCAGTTACATCATTTCCTGTACAGATAAGCTCAGCTCTCCAGTGCAGGAAGAGTATTTGCGAATCGGGTCGCCATTTTTAAATGCTGCTGAGGGGTGGGATTCTCCGACCCCCCGCCGGGCTGGAGAATCGCCGGGGGGCGTGAATCTCCGGCGCTGGTTTTTCGGCGGGGGCGGGAATCGCGCCGGTCGGGGGCCGTTGGCAGCGGCCCCCCGGCGATCCTCCGGCCCGCAATGGGCCGAGTGGCCGCCCGTTATGTTACACCAGGTCCGTACCGACGGGACCTGGCTCTGCGGGCGGCCTGCGGAGTCCTCATAGGGGGCTCGGGGGGATCTGGCTGCGGGGTGGGCCCCCACGGTGGCCTGGCCCGCGATCGGGGCCCACCGATCTGCGGGCAGGCCTGTGCCGTGGGGCCACTCCTTCCCTCGACGCCAGTGTAACGGTCTGCCATGGCCGGCGCGGAGAAGAACCCCCCTGCGCATGAACCGGCCGGCGGAGGTCCTTCGGCGCCGGTTGGCATGGCACCAAGCCCTTCAGCGCCGGCTGGTGTGGCGCCAACCCCGCCGGCGCCGGCCTAGCCCCTGAAGGTGCGGAGGATTCGCGCCTTCCGGGTGGCCCGACGCCAGTGTCGTTCACGCCACTCCTCGGCGCCGGTACGGCCCGCCCCGCCGGGTAGGGGAGAATCCCGCCCCTGGAGCGAAATTCTCCATCCCGCCCCGCCACATTTCTGCCCCGACCCACCGGCGGGATGCTCCGTTACACCGGCCGGTCAATGGGGTTTCCCATTGTGGGGCAGCCCCACGCCGTCGGGAAACCCCCGGGCGCCAGCAAAACGGAGACTCCCGCCGGCGGAGAATGACGCCCCAGATCTTTCAACCCCCCTCGGCCACGCAACCTACCTCTTGCAGGGTCCTGTAGCCTCCCCTCACCCCACCTCTTAAGGGTAAGGCAGCCCAGGGCCCGATCCCTGGCCCAGGCAACTTTGCACCTGGGCACCTTGGCACTGCCACTGTGGCACCCTGACAGTGCCCTTGCCAGCCTGGCAGTGCGACTGCAAGGGTGGCACTGACATGATACTCAAGTGACACTGCCAGGGTGCTCGGGTGCCAAGGTGCCAGGCTGGCAGTGCCAAGGTTCCTGGGTGTAAGTGGGAGTGTGAGGTTACCACCCTGCCCAGAGCCTGCCGCCCAGAGGTCTCTAATAGCCGGGGAGACCCCATCCCCCCAGGTGCCATTATGCCATGTCCATATTTGTGGAAACCAGTTTGAAATGACTCCTGGCGAGGTTTCTCAGGCCCATTAGTTCCCAGGTCCCGGGAGAAGATAGAGCAGACATATTTAAATGTGCCTAATGGCTCACTTAAATCTGTTAACCTGGATCTTGCCCAGCGAAGGCAAGAACCAGATCGCGACATCTCAAGAGATTCCGTTAAATCTCACGAGATGTTTTAAGGGTCACGAATCACGCAAGGGGCCTCTCGCGAGATTAAACGGCCTCGTCGTGTCACCAAGTCAGGCGCAACAAGGCCATTAAATCGCGTTGTGTTTTGCCAGTTCAGTTCTCGATAATTTCCAGACAGAAGCAAATTGGAAAGATTGACAGAATTGTGGAATATGATCCCGAGTCACTGGGAAAAACATTCGGATCTCACGTGTTAAAATGGATTTTGGGGCAGCACGGTGGCGCAGTGGTTAGCACTGCTGCCTCACGGCGCCGAGTCCCCAGGTTCGATCCCGGCCCTGGGTCACTGTCCGTGTGGAGTTTGCACATTCTCCCCGTGTTTGCGTGGGTTTCGGCCCCACAACCCAAAGATGTGCAGGCTAGGTGGATTGGCCACACTAAATTACCCCTTAATTGGAAAAAATGAATTGGGTATTCTAAATTTATGAAAAAACAGAAAAGGGAAAATGGACTTTGAATTATTCAGTCGCTGCAACACAATGGTGTTAGTTACATTTGTCCTTCCATTATTGTCATATTTTCCATGCTTTCTCCTAATTCTTAAATCAGCCGCTGTTTAAAATGTAATTAAATGGCGAAATTAACTTTCAGAAAATCCTCTTCACAAAGAATACAAGATCCCAATTCACCCCCTCTTGAATGTGTGAGTTAAAATTAGAAGCGACACTCTTCTATTTTATAAGGTGTGTTGTAAGATAAATAGGGGTAGGCCAGCATGCATCACTCCAGCAGGGGAAGTGGCTGCCAAGTGTTTGTCATTCCAACGGCCCATCACCAGACTTTGATATGAACAATGCATGGAAGGAATGCGCCTCTTGCGATGCCAAGTCCCATGGTTTACTTGGTCCGATGTTTCTCAGCAGTGCTCCTTCCATACACCAGTGTCTTCCACGCCTTCACAAACACTCAGCAATAGTATAAGTCTCTGGCGAAGGAAAGGGGCAACCGCTGATTACACCAAGACAAACGTCACAGCTTTTCACTCAGTGAACTCTTACCTTATTGGCTGGATTTATTCCCACATGTGCGCTAAAGAGGCATTTTCCCTTAAACATAACTCATTTATTTTTCTTTGGTTAAATCAACAGTGCAGGATATTGTACAATTTAAAAGTTAAGATAAAGAGAAGTGCTCTGGTTAACAGACACAAATGAAATGAAAATCACTTATTGTAACATGTAGGCTACAAATGAAGTTACTGTGAAAAGCCCCTAGTCGCCACATTCCGGCACTTGTTCAGGGAGGTTGATATGGGAATTGAACTGTGCTGCTGGCCTGCCTTGGTCTGCTTTAAAAGCCAGCGATTTAGCCCAGTGTGCTAAGTAGGTACTACGCATATCAACATCATAGAACATAGAACATTACAGCGCAGTACAGGCCCTTCGGCCCTCGATGTTGCGCCGACCTGTGAAACCACTCTAAAGCCCATCTACACTATTCCATTATCATCCATATGTTTATCCAATGACCATTTAAATGCCCTTAATGTTGGTGAGTCCACTACTGTTGCAGGCAGGGTACTCCACGCCCTTACTACTCTCTGAGTAAAGAACCTACCTCTGACATCTGTCCTGTATCTATCTCCCCTCAATTTAAAGCTATGTCCCCTCGTGCTAGACATCACCATCCGAGGAAAAAGGCTCTCACTGTCCACCCTATCCAATCCTCTGATCATCTTGTACGCTTCTATTAAGTTACCTCTTAACCTTCTTCTCTCGAACGAAAACAGCCTCAAGTCCCTCAGCCTTTCCTCATAAGATCTTCCTTCCATACCAGGCAACATCCTGGTAAATCTCCTCTGCACCCTTCCCAATGCTTCCACATCCTTCCTATAATGCGGCGACCAGAATTGCACGCAATACTCCAAATGCGGCCGCACAAGTATTAACACATTAGAATTATTAACCCAATCCCACTGTTGGAATTATATTAAATTATCACTCAGGAGGCAGAGGGGTGACAACACTGAAAGGTCGCAAATTGACCAATCTGGACCCCCTGGGCGGAATTCTCCGCAATTGGCCGATGACCGCCGACCGGCGCCAAAAACGGCGCGAATCAGTCCGGCATCGCGCCGCCCCAAAGGTGCGGAATCCTCCGCATCTTGAGCGGCGGAGCCCTAACCTTGAGGGGTCAGGCCCGCGCCGGACTGATTTCCGCCCCGCCAGCTGGCGGGAAAGGTCTTTGGTACCCCGCCAGCCGGCGCGGAAATGACTTTGCCGGGCGGCGCATGCGTGGGAGCGTCAGCGGCCGCTCACGGCATCCGCGCGCATGCGCAGTGGAGGGGGTCTCTTCCGCCTCCGCCATGGTGAAGACCATGGCGAAGGCGGAAGGAAAAGAGTGTCCACATGGCACATGCCCGCCCGCGGATCGGTGGGCCCCAATCGCGGGCCAGGCCACCGTGGGGGCACCCCCCGGGGCTAGATCGCCCCGCGCCCCCCCAGGACCCCGGAGCCCGCCCGCGCCGCCTTGTCCCACTGGTAAGAGAAGGTGGTTTAATCCACGCTGGCGGGACAGGCATTCCAGCAGCGGGACTTCGGCCCATCCAGGCCGGAGAATCACCGGGGGGGGCCCGCCATCCGGCACGGCGCGATTCCCGCCCCCGCCGAATATCCGGTGCCAGAGAATTCGGCTACCGGCGGGGGCAGGATTCACGCCTGCCCCCGGCGATTCTCCGACCCGGCGGGGGGTCGGAGAATCCCGCCCCCTGTGTCTCAATAAAGTTTCATCCCTGTTGATTTTTGCTTTAAAAACATACAAAGCATTTGGACTGTCAACTCTGGTATTGGGGGTTCAAACTGACTGCAGGGGTCTGTACAAGTCTATGCAGTGAGTTGGAGTCCATTGGCTCAGTTTGGAGCATTTACCTTTGAGTCTGAAGGTCAGGGGTTTAAGCCCCATTCCAAAGCCTTGAGCAGGTAACCTAGGCTGATACATTGCTGCGGTACTGAGAGAGTGCTGCACTATTGGAGGTGCTGTTTTGCAGTAGGGTCCTGGTTTGCCCTCTCAGTTGGACATAAAAAGTCCCATGTAACTATTTTGATGAAACACAGAGATGTCACGAACCACTCTGATGTTATCTGCGAGGGTATCCCGACTTGGAACACTGGTGTTTGGAGTGTATAGATTTGTTTTTGGAATGGTGTCAGGAGTCAAGTGAAACCCCAGTGAGAATAAGCAGCTCAGTCATCCTGTAACAATTATTAAAGACTTTATTAAAGTAAAGAAAAGACAAATACACATGTACAGGACTACTCTACTCCAAGGTAATTAAATATATGAATGACTAAACACACACAGTGATTATATAGAATCTTGTTCCAAAATATATCTATGATCGCTGAACTCTTTACGACTTTCCCGATTCCCCAAACAACATCCAAATTAAATAATCTAAAAGTTAAATCCAGCTTATAGTTACCACACAATACAAGGATGATAATCAAGTCTGGGAAATGCCTTGTCTTGGTCCAGCAAAGATACTTAAACTCCCCTTATGAAGGTTTCTGCACTGTCTTGGCTCTAAGACTTAGAGGCTGTTAGATGTAAAACTTGGTCTCCAGGCTGCTAGCTGGAACTGGTTTGTCTGCTTCTGAGGGTCCTGGCAATTATACCTTTGTTCCATTTTGATTCTGCCTTTAATGTTTTTGGCTGTCTGCTCCATCAAGTTCCTTGACTCTAGACATTAGCATGTGTATATCTCATAGAATCCCTCCATTGCAAAAGGAGGCCATTCAACCCATCGAGTCTATGCCGCCCTTCTGAAAGAGCATCCTGCGGTGAATGTATAACTGCTAATAATTCCCCAGTGCATTGTATCATGTTCTGCTGTGGTGTTATGTTATTAATCCTGTGGGCTCCGTCTATGGGCCATTGTGTGGCTTCACCCACAGGGGGATATGTTGAGGCATGTACGGGCTCCGATTACGTTTACTTTAGTGATGGAAAGGGATAGGTATATACCGCAGGGCAAGAGTTATATCTGGGGGAAAGGCAATTATGATGCGAGACAATTATGGAGACTTAGGATACATCGGATGGAGAGGAAAACTGCAGGGGATGGGCACAATGGAAATGTGGAGCTTGTTCAAGGAACAGCTACTGCGTGTCCTTGATAAGTATGTACCTGTCAGGCAGGGAGGAAGTGGTCGAGTGACGGAACCGTGGTTAACTAAAGCAGTCGAAACACTTGTCAAAAGGAAGAAGGAGACTTATGTAAAGATGAGACATGAAGGTTCAGTTAGGGCACTCGAGAGTTACAAGTTAGCTAGGAAGGACCTAAAGAGAGAGCTAAGAAGAGCCAGGAGGGGACATGAGAAGTCTTTGGCAGGTAGGATCAAGGATAACCCTAAAGCTTTCTATAGATACGTCAGGAATAAAAGAATGACTAGGTTAAGAGTAGGGCCAGTCAAGGACAGTAGTGGGAAGTTGTGCTTGGAGTTCGAGGAGATAGGAGAGGTGCTAAATGAATATTTTTCGTCAGTATTCACACAGGAAAAAGACAATGTTGTCGAGGAGAATACTGAGATTCAGGCTACTAGACTAGAAGGGCTTGAGGTTCATAAGGAGGAGGTGTTAGCAATTCTGGAAAGTGTGAAAATAGATAAGTCACCTGGGCCGGATGGGATTTATCCTAGGATTCTCTGGGAAGCTAGGGAGGAGATTGCTGAGCCTTTGGCCTTGATCTTTAAGTCATCTTTGTCTACAGGAATAGTGCCAGAAGACTGGAGGATAGCAAATGTTGTCCTCTTGTTCAAGAAGGGGAGTAGAGATAACCCCGGTAACTATAGACCAGTGAGCCTTACTTCTGTTGTGGGCAAAATCTTGGAAAGGTTTATAAGAGATAGGATGTATAATCATCTGGAAAGGAATAATTTGATTAGAGATAGTCAACACGGTTTTGTGAAGGGTAGGTCGTGCCTCACAAACCTTATTGAGTTCTTTGAGAAGGTGACCAAACAGGTGGATGAGGGTAAAGCAGTTGATGTGGTGTCTTTGGATTTCAGTAAAGCGTTTGATAAGGTTCCCCATGGTAGGCTACTGCAGAAAATATAGAGACATGGGATTCAGGGTGATTTAGCAGTTTGGATCAGAAATGAAATGAATGAAAATGAAATGAAATGAAAATGAAAATGAAATGAAATGAAAATGAAAATCGCTTATTGTCAAGAGTAGGCTTCAATGAAGTTACTGTGAAAAGCCCCTAGTCATCACATTCCGACACCTATTCGGGGAGGCTGTTACGGGCTAATTGGCTAGCTGGAAGGAGACAAAGGGTGGTGGTTGAAGGGAAATGTTCAGACTGGAGTCCAGTTACTACTGGTGTACCACAAGGATCTGTTTTGGGGCCACTGCTGTTTGTCATTTTTATAAATGACCTGCAGGAGGGCATAGAAGGATGGGTGAGTGAATTTGCAGATGACACTAAAGTCGGTGGAGTTGTGGACAGTGCGGAAGGATGTTACAAGTTACAGAGGGACATAGATAAGCTGCAGCGCTGGGATGAGAGGTGGAAAATGGAGTTTAATGCAGAAAAGTGTGAGGTGATTCATTTTGGAATAAATAACAGGAAGACTGAGTACTGGGCTAATGGTAAGATTCTTGGCAGTGTGGATGAGCAGAGAGATCTCGGTGTCCATGTACATAGATCCCTGAAAGCTGCCACCCAAGTTGAGAGGGTTGTTAAGAAGGCGTACGGTGTGTTAGTTTTTATTGGTAGAGGGATTGAGTTTCGGAGCCATGAGGTCATGTTGCAGCTATACAACACTCTGGTGCGGCCGCATTTGGAGTATTGCGTGCAATTCTGGTCGCCGCATTATAGGAAGGATGTGGAAGCATTGGAAAGGGTGCAGAGGAGATTTACCAGAATGTTGCCTGGTATAGAGGGAAGATCTTATGAGGAAAGGCTGAGGGATTGAGGCTTTTTTCATTAGAGAGAAGGTTAAGAGGTGACTTAATTGAGGCATACAAGATGATCAGAGGATTGGATAGGGTGGACAGTGAGAGCCTTTTTCCTCGGATGGTGATGTCTAGCACAAGGGGACATACCTTTAAATTGAGGGGACGTAGATATAAGACAGATGTCAGAGGTAGGTTCTTTACTCAGAGAGTAGTAAGGGCGTGGAATGCCCTGCCTGCAACAGTAGTGGACTCGCCAACACTAAGGGCATTCAAATGGTCATTGGATAGACATATGGACAATAAGGGAATAGTGTAGATGGGCTTTAGAGTGGTTTCACAGGTCGGCGCAACATCGAGGGCCGAAGGGCCTGTACTGCGCTGTAATGTTCTATGTTCTATATTCTATGGCTCCTCCCCTAAGAGGAAGTATAAAGAGCAGCTGACCTGTGGGCTGTCCTCAGTATTGTACCGGTCGCAGGCAGGCACTGTTCTAAGCTGATTTAAACCACGGTTTACTTCTCCTTGTGTCTCTGACTGAATTGATGGTCGCATCACACTCTACCTAGGCCCACTCCCCCACCCTATCCCCATAACCCCACCTAACCTACACATCTTTGGACACTATTGGAAAATTTAGCACAGCCAATCAACCTAATCTGCACATCTTTGGACTCACAGCCCTCTGAGAGAAAGAATTTCTGCTCATGTCTGTTTTAAATGTGTGACCTCTTAATTTTAAAAAGTTACCCTTAGTTTTACAAGAAGGAACATCCTCTCCTCATCCACCCTGTGAAGACCACTCAGGATCTTAAAGGTTTCAATCAAGTCACCCCTTATTCTTCTAAACTCCAATGGGTAAAAGTCTAACCAGTCCAACCTTTCATCATAAGGAAACCCTACTATTCCGGGGGCGTGATTCCCTGAAATCGGCGCGAAGCGGGCACGGGGACTACCAATTCTGGCTCCAACAGGGGGCCAGCACGGCGCTGGAGTGGTTCACACCGCTTCAGCCTCCCTTCCCGGTGCCAAATGGGCGCCGCGCCAACCTGTGCATGCGCGGGGGACTTCTTCAGCACGCCGGCCCCGACGCAACATGGCGTGGGTGTTCAGGGGCCGGCCGCACAACAAAGTAGGCCCGGGGGGGGAGAGGCTGGTCAGCCGATAGGTGGGCCCCGATCGTGGGCCAGACCCCATCGGAGGCCCCCCCCCTGGTGAAGGAGGGCTTTTCCCCGCCCCAGAGGCCGCCCCCAGACCCTACGCACAGAGTTCCCGCCGGCTGCGAGCAGGGGTGAACGGCGCCGGCGGGACTCTGCCGTTTCAGCGCGGCCGTTCGGCCCATCTGGATAACGGCCCACGACCGGTGCCGCAGCAAACGTGCCGGGGCAAATGATGCCGCTTCTCCGCACCTCGGAGAATCGCGCGCCGGCGTTGGGGTGGCGTGGCGCGGTTGCGGCGATTCTCCGGCCCGCTGCGGGGCTGGGAGAATCGCGTCCCTGGTATTAGTTGAGTAACGTTCTCTGAACTGCATCCAATGCATTTACATCTTTCCTTAAATAAGGAGACCAATACTGTACACAATATTCCAGATGTGGTCTCAACAGTGCCCTGTGCAACTGAAGCATAACCTCCCTACATTTGTAACCAATTCCCCTCACAATCAATGATAACATTCCATTAGCTTTCCTAATTACTTGCTGTACCTGCATATTAACCTTTTGTGATTCATGCACTAGGACACCCAGATCCTTCTGCACCTCACTACGAAACATGTTATTGTTGAACGTTATCCTGACTTCTCGCAGATGATATCGTGAAAAACAGGTTGCTATGGTCAGTAAGAACTAATTAGACTGAAACATGTTATTGACCCTTATCTTGACTTATTGTGGGTGGTGCTACGTTAACATTCAGTTAGCATCATTGATGTCCTTTTGACACAACAGCATATTGATGTCAACCGTCTTTGTAGAATTATCCTCCACTGTTCTAATATAAATTGCCATAATAAATCATTATTCGTAATCTATATTCATTCGTCTCCCTTCAACAGCTATTGGGCCCCCCCCCGCAATGCCATCACGACTTTGCGAACCAGTACCAAACGTTACCCAGTTGAGACCTCGCCGGCAAGGATGGTGAATCCCAAGCCCTGGGTGAATCTAGTGAGCGCATACTTGAATGAGCCTAATGGTTCACTTAAATGTGCGTGCCTGGATCTTGTCCAGCAAGAGGAAGATCCAGATCACAAGGCCCCACAAAATTCTGCAGAATCTCACATGACGTTTCAAGCATCTCGAATCTCCCACGCAGCCTCTTGCGAAATTCAACGGCTTCGTCCCAACACCAAGTCGGACGCGATGAGGTCGCTGAATCATGCCCATTATTAAAGAAGTTATAGTGAGGCACTTGGGGAAACTCAAGGTAATCAGGCAGAGTCAACATGGTTTTGTGAAAGGGAAACCATGTTCTTGACGTTCTTTGAGGAAGAAACCTGTGCTGTGGATAAAAGGGCAACTGGTGGATGCACTGTACTTATATTTCCAGAACGACATTTGATAAGGTGCCACATGAAAGGTTATTACGGAAAATGAAAGCTCATTTTATAGTGAATAACATACTGACAAGATGTCATGTGTTTTGTGCCACAGGGATCAGCACTGGGACCTCAACTGTTTACAATTTATATAAATAACTTAAATGAAGGGATTGATGGGATGATTGCCAAATTTGCTGATGACACAAAGATAGATGGGAAAGTAAGTTGTGAAAAGGACTTGCGGGGGGCTAATTTGGAAAAATGTGAAATTGCGAAATTGTCCATTTTCTCAAGAAGAATGAAAAAGAAGCATATTATCTAAATGGTGAGAGGTTCTGCAGTACCAAAATGTAATACTGTGATACCGCAGTAATTAATGTGTTACTGCAGGAATGAACATGTTACTGCAGTAATGAATGTGTTAAAGTAGTAATGAATGTGATGCTACCCTAATTAATGAGTTAGCGCAGTAATGAATGTGACACTGCAGTAATGAATTTGATACTTCAGTAATGCATATGATACTGTCATGGGCCAGGGTTTAGAGAACCCCAAAGTGTATCATGGAGTTCACCTGAACCACAACTTTTAATAGATTGTGGTATGGGGAGCACACGGCCCACTCTACAGGTGTGATACAGCAGAAATGGAAATGTATTTTTTAAAGCAAAACAATGTTTATTCTATGAACTCAAGTTAACCTTTTTAAAACATACAGTGAATATCTTAGCATATCTTAGCAACCATCAATTCAAATACAACACCCAAAGAATATAACACTAAGTAATCCTTAATAACTTCCCAAACAACATCCAGAAGACAAAAGAAACACCGTTTAACAGAAGCACATTAGGTTTACATTCACTACCTGAGAACATTTATAATTCTGAATTCACCAAATGATCAAGAGACACATTCATTACTGCGCAAACTCATGAATTAGGGTAGCATTGCATTCTTTGTTACTGTAACACATTCATTATTGCAGTAATGTGTTAATTACTGCAGTAACATGTTCATTACTGCAGTAACATGTTCATTACTGCAGTAACACATTCATTACTGCAGTAACATGTTCATTACTGCAGTAACACATTCATTACTGCAGTAACATGTTCATTACTGCAGTAACACATTCATTACTGCAGTAACATGTTCATTACTGCAGTAACACATTCATTACTGCAGTAACATGTTCATTACTGCAGTAACACATTCATTACTGCAGTAACATGTTCATTACTGCAGTAACATGTTCATTACTGCAGTAACATCTTCATTACTGCAGTAGCACATTCATTCCTGGAGCACCATTGTTATTACTGCAGAAACACGTTTGCTGGTATTGATGATTGCACGAAGATGAGCACCATTTGTGATACTAAGGCAGTCCATATCCAAATGCAACAAGACCTGCACAAGATCCGTCGGTGACCGGAGAATCCAGCATACTACATAACAATTTGTGCTCACAAGGGGCGAAATTCTCCCCCAACGGCACGATGTCCGCCGACTGGCGCCAAAGATGGTGCCAATCAGACGGGCATCGCGCCGGCCCAAAGGTGCGGAATGCTCCGCATCTTTGGCGGCCTAGCCCCAACATTGAGGGACTAGGCCGACGCCGGAGGGATTTCCGCCCCGCCAGCTGGCGGAAATGGCGTTTGTTGCCCCGCCAGCTGGCGCGGAAATGCGGCGCATGCGCAGGAGCGTCAGCGGCCGCTGACAGTTTCCCGGCGCATGCGCGGGAGCGTCAGCGGCCGCTGTCAGTTTCCCACGCATGCACAGTGGGGAGAGTCTCTTCCGCCTCCGCCATGGTGGAGGCCGTGGCGGGGGCGGAAGGAAAAGAGTGCCCCCACGGCACAGGCCCGCCCGCGGATCGGTGGGCCCCGATCGCGGGCCAGGCCACCGTGGGGGCACCCCCCGGGGTCAGATCGCCCCGCGTCCCCCCCAGGACCCCGGAGCCCGCCCACGCGGCCTGGTCCCGCCGGTAAATACCAGGTTTGATTTACGCCGGCGGGACAGGCAATTTCTGGGCGGGACTTCGGCCCATCCGGGCCGGAGAATCCAGCGGGGGGTCCCGCCAACCGGCGCGGCCCGATTCCCGCCCCTGCCCAATCTCCGGTACCGGAGACTTCGGCGGGGGCGGGGGCGGGATTCACGCCGGCCTACGGCCATTCTCCGACCCGGCGGGGGGTCGGAGAATGACGCCCCAGGACTCTTCCGGAAGCATTCATACAAATAGATTCACAATCCATTATTTACACTTAAATAACAGTTCATAACCATCCTTACACTTAATGGACTGAACAAGCTCCTGCAAAAATCCAATGCAGCTCTCTCTTCCATACCACACTCATTAACACCCATTCATTGGGATGTAAATATACTTGGTCATATGTGGGAGTTTGGTGGTTTCCTATTAATAGATTACAATTTAAATTGGGACATGCTACGTCAAGAAAACATTCAGAATCAGTATGTTGTCTCTCAATAAAACCACGGAACAGTGTTTGGCCATAACATAATTTTAACAGTACATTATTCCTTTTTGGATTCCAATTATACAATAAATAAGTCTGACTCAATAAACCTGCCAGTATAGTTGTTGCATTTATTTGTCTTCCCCTGAATCCAGGAAGGGTGAGGTCATGGCAAGATTTGAAATCAAGGATGAGGACTTTAAAACTGAGGCATTGTTGGCCCACATTGGCTTCTAATCCACCAATGCCTCAGTTTTAAAATTCTCATCCTTGATTCCAAATCTTGCCATGAACACGCCCTTCCCTAGCTCTCTAATCTCTGCCACCCCCACCACCCTCTGAAATCTTTGTGTTCTTTCATTTTTGACCTCTTGCACAACTCCGTTTTCATTTGTCCCTCCGTTGGAGGCCAAGCCCTCAGCTTCCTAAACCCTTGTCTCTGGAATTCCTTCCCTGACCCTTGTTGCCTCTCAACCTCTCTTTTCTCCATCAAGGCACCCGTTACAACATCCTTTCTGACCAACTGTTTGGCCAGTTTAATATTTCTTGAATGTTGCTGAAAGGGAAGACATGTTGCTGAAGCTTTCCATTTTGCACTCATCAGGATAAATGCTAGAATGCCCAGCAGCTCAGGGTGCCTATAGTTCCCAGTTCCTTTCTCCGTGCCAACACTTCAGCCAATCAGAGTTGACTTGCCAACCAATCAGCACTCATTTTCCACTGCAGTATGAATTGTTGCGATTGTTTGAAATTTGGCGTTCTTGCATTTGTCCTGATAAATGCAAGACGAGAAACTTCGGCAACATCATAGAGTCATAGAACTTACAGTGCAGAAGGAGGCCATTTGGCCCATCGAATCTGGACCTGCCTTTGGAAAGATCACTCTACTAAAGCCCACAGCTCCACCTTATCCCCTAACCCAGTAACCTGACCTAACCTTTTGGACATTAAGGGGCAATTTAGCACGGCCAACCAGCACATCTTTCGGGACTTGTGGGAGGTAACTGGAGCACCCGGAGGAAACCCACACAGACTCGGGGAGAAGGTGCAGACTTCGCACAAACAGTGACCCAAGCTGGGAATCGAACCTGGGACCCTGGCACTGTGAAGCAACAGTGCTAACCACTGTGCTACCGTGCCGCCCTGTCTGTCATTTCGGCAATGATCAAATTCTGTACTACTCTTTCTGTGGCTTGGTGTCAAATCTTGCTTGATATTGCTCCTGTGATGTGCTCTGGCATGATTTACTCTTTTAAAGGTGCTACATTTATGCAAGTTCATGTTGCTCTTGAACTCTTACAAATTGATCACGAGGATCTGAATGGTCACCTGGTTTGCAGACTTCTCCATCTAATTATTCCATGGAGCAACTATAATAGTAATGCTATGGGAAATATTTGAACATTGTTCATGATTTACGGCTAGCGTAGCAGGAGGGGAAGGAAGGAAGAAGAGAGCATTGGCAAAGTGATCTCAGAGGCACCTTAATTGTGACCATCTTCAAGAAAGGAGACAAGTCCGTCTGCGGAAATTACAGAGAGATTTCCCTACTCTCCGCCATGAGAAAGGCCATCGCAAAAATCCTCCTCAACCGCCTCCTCCCAGTGGCTGTCGAGCTCCTCCCTGAATCTCAATGCGGCTTCTGGCCAATCAAGAGGCTCAATGGACATGATCTTCAGGTTGCGACAAATCCAGGAAAAGTGCAGGGAGCAGCATCAACCTTTGTACATGGCCTTCTTCGATCTCGCAAAGACCTTCCACTCTGTCAACCATGAGGGATTGTGGAAAATCGTCCTCAAATTTGGCTGCCCGCAAGCCGTAATCTTCATCAACAGAACCAACACAGACCCAATCTGTGTGCAAACGTGGGTCAAACAGGGCTGCTTCATCACACCAATGCTCTTCTCCATCTTCCTCACAGCAACACTTCACCCCATCCCAGCTGGAGTGGAGCTAACCTACCAGACAAGCGGGAGACTGTTCAACCTCCGACGCCTCCAGGCCAGAACCAAGATCACCCCAACCTCTGCCATTGAGCTGCAGTATGCAACCTACTCCTCTGTGTACGCACACTCAGAGGTCGAGCTACCAACCATCGTTGACGCATTCCCGAGGCTATGAGAGACTGGGCTTCAGACTAAACACCCGGAAAACAAAGGTTCACTACCAGCTCGCTCCTGCCACACAAAACTGCCCCCCCAGACCATCAAGATCCACGGTGAGCCCCTGGACAATGTGGATCCTTTCCTATTCCTCGAGAGCCACCTCTCGGCACGAGCAGACATTGACAATGAAACCCAGTGTCGACCCCAATGCACCAGTGCAGTCTTCAGACGCCTGTGGAACAGAGTGTTCGAAGACCAAGGCCTCAAATCCAGCACCGCGCTCATGGTCTACAGAGCAGCCACCGTCACCGCTCTCCTGTATACATCTGAAGCATGGACAATCTCAAATCCCTGGAGAGGTATCACCAACATTGTCTCTGCAAAACCCTGCAAATCTACTGGCAGGCTCGCTGTACCAACGTGAGCATCCAGTATCAAGGCACTGGTCGCACATCTGTGAAGGGCGGGCACATTGTCCGCATGCCCGACACAAGACTCTCGAAACAAGTGCTCTACTCTGAGCTCCGCAATGACAAGCGATCGCTAGGAGGGGAGAGGAAACGCTACAAGGACACTCTGAAAGCTTCCACAAATAAATGCAACATCCCCAACGACACATGGGAATCGCTTGCCTCAGAACGCATTAACTGGAGAAGGAGCATCCGCAGACGTGCCAATCATCTCGGGCACCACAGGGTGGAGCACGCGGAGACCAAGCGTCAACAGCGGAAGGAGAGCGCAGAATCCAGAGCGTCGCACCCACCCATCTCATCAAACACCACCTGCCAAACCTGTGGCAGGATCTGCGGATCCAGGATCGGACTATTCAGTCAGCGCAGAATCACCTCTCCGGAGGGGAAGCGAATCATCCTCGACACTGAGAGACTGTCCAGGAAGGAGAAGCAGGGGAGGGAAAAGGAGGATAGGGAGCCAAGAACAATCTAGAAAAGCAAACATGGAAAGACAACTTTTATTAGTAAGTGATGAGTCATTGCAAAAAGATGTTTTAGTATTCAGTGCAGATACAAATCCATTTATGGCAGGTTCTTTATGTATAAAGGAATGGCTGGTTGGTATAGGACCACTGATCAGTAATTATAGAACCATTTTGATATAAGTATTCTTCAGATAAATGTACTGAGGAAAAACACAACTTACTGGTTGGTTTAACAACCCTGATGGAAAAATGAAGAAAAAAAAGCTCACATATAAATCTTTAGTAAACTTGTAATGTTTCTTTCTATTAAGTATGCATCTGCTGCGGGCCTATATGATTTTGTTCTACCTCATGTGTGAAATATATCTGCTATAAGCTAAATTAAAAGTACATTTGTAGCTGTACAGTAAAGTGATCATGATAATGAAATGTCACATCTGAATCTTAGAAAACAGTCAGGAGGCCATTTGTACAAATGTAGCATTTAGATATTGCAGTAAAAAAGAAAATGTGGCCGCACTGCGTGGGGGCTCACAGGATTAGACAAACATGCTATTAAGACAGAAAGAAAGAAAAAACTTGTATTTGCGCAGCACCTTTCACAAACTCAGGATTTACTGACACGCGGAATCTGTGTAGCAGCTATGGCTCTGAATTGCAAGTCTCTGGGTTCAAGTCCCCTCCAGGACTTAAGCAAAAGAAAATCAAAGCCATTACCCCACTGTGTAAGCAATGCACTGTCCTGCAAAAGGTGAAGTCTCTTGGAAGAGGTACCTTCCCTGCTTGGGTGGGATGCAAAAGGTCGTAGAATCATAGAATTTACAGTGCAGAAGGAGGCCATTCGGCCCATTGGGTCTGCACCGGCCCTTGGAAAGAGCACCCGACTTAAGGCCACGCCTCCACCCTATCCCCGTAACCCAGTAACCCCACCTAACCTTTTGGACACTAAGGGGTAATTTAGCATGGCCAATCCACCTAACCTGCACATTGTCGCAGTGTACTGACGATGAGTGAGAGAGCTCTCTGTGGCACCCTGGCGAATACTCTCACAGTTAACGACGTGATAATGATCAGGTAATCTGTTTATGTGGAGTTGAGGGATAAATATTGGCCAGGGCACCAGGGAGAACTTCCCCATTCTTCTTTGAAATAAGCCATGGGGTCTTCTCCATCCACCTGAGAGAACAGACCAGACCAGACCTCGGTTGAACATTTCAGTGAAGAGATGGCACCTTCGACAGTGTGGCACTCCCTTAGTACTGCATGGAATGTCAGCCTAAATTTCTGTGTTGAAATCTCATGGAGTGGGGTCACCAACTGAGCCATCTTGTTACGAATAGTTAACCAAGTTACACTACGAAATGCTAAAGGTTTGCAGTGGCTAAAGGTAGAATGGTACAGATTGAAAACATTGAATATTTAATTTCGTAATGGGATATTATAATAGAAGCTATATTAACAGAATTGAAACATAAGTGGCATGATGTGCAATGTTGAGCGATCAGAGACATTTCATCTCTTTCCCTTTTCGATGTTTGCCTCTAAGGAAAGTGTAAAGTTGATTTGGATGTCTTCAGATATGCTTAACATGTGCCAGGTTAATGTTGAAAATCTTCCTTCTCGGAAGTAAACATTTGGGAATTAAGTGCAAAGTCAATCCAAATAAAGAGACAAAAAGCAATCGTCGACAACATATTTTATATTATGCAACATTTAGATTGCGCCTTTAATGCAATAAAACACCATAAGGCACCTGGCGGGTGATTTATAAAGCCAATTACACACTGAGCCACATAAGGCCATATTAGGCAGGATGGGCAAAATCTTACCCAAAGAGGTGGGATCAAAGGAGCATCTTAAAAGAGGAAAGCAAGACGGAGTGGTTTAGGAAGTGAATTCCAGAGCTGAGGGGCTTGGCGGGTGAAGTCACGGCTGCCACTGGGGCACCACAACATTCAGGGATGCTCAAAAGTCCAGAATTAGAGGACTGCAGTGGCCTCGGAGGGTCGTGTGGTTGGAGGGGATTATCGAGGGGCGAGGCTGTGGAAAGATTGGGAAACAAGGATGGGCATTTTAAAGTTGATCCGCTGCTTGACTGGGAGGCAGGTCAGCAAGGGCAGGGATGGATGGGCAGCACAGTAGCTCAGTGGTTAGCACTGTTCCTTCATAGTGCCAGGGTCCCAGGTTCGATTCCCGGCTTGGGTCACTGTCTGTGAGGAGTCTGCTCGTTCTCCCCGTGTCTGCGTGGGTTTCCTCCGGGTGCTCCGGTTTCCTCCCACAAGTCCCGAAAGACATGCTTGTTAGGTGAATTGGACATTCTGAATTCTCCCTCTGTGTACCTGAACAGGTGCCGGAATGTGGTGACTAGGGGCTTTTCACAGTCACTTCATTGCAGTGTTAATGTAAGCCTACTTGTGACGCTAATAAAGATTATTATTATTCTGTGCGGAAGGGCATGAGCAGTAGAGAGTTAGATGACCTCATGTTCACGGAGGGGGTAGAATGTTGTTAACCCTTCCAGGAGAGCATTAGAATAGGCAAGCCGAGAGATAACATAGGCGTTGGTGAGGGTTTCGGCAGCCAATCAGCTGAGGCAGAATCAGATACCAATTTTCCAACAAAATCCTCAAACACTGTTGAAAGACTGAAGTCCCACTGAGGGAAAGTTTGGCCAAGGAATGTTCTGAAATAATCTCCAGGGCATGAATAGTGCATAATGCAGCAGGAGTTCTAATAGTCCCAGATTTAACTTTCTAGCTGTGCGTTTATTACTTTTTAATCCCCTTTATGTCTTGGTTTGTCTTTGCACTCTTTATAATTACCAATTCTGCGTGACAACAGAATATTTCTGAAGGCTGTAAGTTTTTGTTTCAAAAAGACGTAGCAGTTTTTAAACAAAATATATTTTTATAATGTTCAGCAAGATTGAACTCAATTACAAAAATGGCGGAAATCAATATAACTTGAAACAAAAGCTTGCTTCATTCCCTGTGATTCTGTGAGGAGCAGCAGACATTTCAAAAGGGTTTAAGGAATATCCCAGGACCAGGAACTCACAAAGGCCTGATTCTTAAGTGTTTGTGGTGGAAACGTAAGCACCCACCACCCCTACCACAGCCCCAACCCCACATCCCCCACCGCTCTCTGTAATTAGAACAATCCACATTAGTAGTCAAGGAGGAGTGCGGAAAGGAGACTCAATCAATGATTTATTTCTAAAAGCAAAGTATTTAAATACGACAGTCCCAGTCCCAGTCGGGACTACTCTGCAGCTCAAGCCCAACCTGGGCCGGCTTTTATGGCAATGAATTAACCAGCCCGCTCGCTGATGGGTCTCTGCCCCTCAGCGGGGGAGCTCGTACTCCACGAGGCACATGGGGCGATCAATCCATGGGTCCCGTGGGGGTTGTAACACTACGTATTGTTTATATGAAACTTTAAAAGCAAACACATCATAAGGTAGCTGGTTTTCGGATTGAGGGTGCCAAATGTGCCATTTTTATAGTCGCTAGCCCATTTTGTACAAGTACAACAACAGCTTGCATTTATACAGCATCTTTAATGTAGTAAAGCATTATACAAAGAGCAAAGACCAAAGAAAAGTACAGCACAGGAACAGGCCCTTCGGCCCTCCAAGCCTGTGCCGACCATGCTGCCCGTCTAAACTAAAATCTTCTACACTTCCTGGGTCCGTATCCCTCTATTCCCATCCTATTCATGTATTTGTCAAGATGCCTCTGAAATGTCACTATCGTCCCTGCTTCCACCACCTCCTCCGGCAGCGAGTTCCAGGCACCCACTACCGTCTGTGTAACAAACTTGCCTCGTACATCTCCTCTAAATCTTGCCCCTCGCACCTTAAACCTTTGCCCCCTAGTAATTGATCACTCTACCCTGGGAAAAAGCCTCTGACTATCCACTCTGTCTATGCCCCTCATAATTTTGTAGACCTCTATTAGGTCGCTCCTCAACCTCCATCGTTCCAGTGAGAACAAACCAACTTCATTCAACCGCTCCTCATAGCTAATGCAGTGCTTCGTAGCAGCGCTACCAAACAAACTTTGCCACCGAGCCATGCAAGGGAGTAATGGGATGTGTGACTGAAAGATTGGTCAAGGGGAAAGGTTTTAAGGACCATCTCAGGCGCAAAGTGATGGAGTGGTGGAGAGGTTTGTGGATGCAATCCCAGAGTCTATGGTTTAGGCAGCACTAGTGGTTCACCAGATCTTATTCACAGTGCTTTAAAATGTCTGCTCCATGCTTCTAGCTTGAGATCTTCCTGGAGTCCATACCCAGGCTTAACCAATCAAGCATATTGAGCATCAACAGACTCATATAATCAAACACAAAACAATTAAACATCAGGGACGGTAATTAAAAAGGTCAATGTGCAAAATGCCAGAATGGGAGGAGTGCAGATATCTCAGAGTGTCGGAGCTAAAAGTCAAAGGGAGGGGGTAAGGCATGGATGGATTTGAAAACCAAGCTGAGAATGATAAAATTGTTGGACCGGGAGCCCATGGGAGTCAGCGAGCACAGGGCTGATGGGAAATCGGGATTTGATAGGAGTTAGAATATGGGGCAGCAAATCTTTGAATGAACTCAAGTTTACAGAAGGTTCAAGGGAGGAGGCCAGCATTGGACAAATTAAGTCCAGAGCTAACAAAAGCATGGGTGAGGTTCCCAGGCAGCAGTTGAGCTGAGGCTCGGAGGAGACGTGCTTTATTACAGAGGTAGAAGTAGCCTGTCTTGGCTGGAGAGTATCAGGAGACCCAATGTAGACTAGGATGTCAAGATTGCTAACAGTTTAGTTCAGCTTCAGACAATAGCTGAACTGACAATAGGGAGAGTTTAATTTTGCTTCCAGGTTTGAAAAGTTTTTGGTAGGCGGGTGTGGAGGAGGGGGGAAATGGGGTTAATTTTAAACCCGAGCAACTATATTTCATCAGAGCACTAGCCTAACTTCCAAACAAACGACGGCAAGTTTTGATATAGGGCCATGTGCTACTTCTCATTCGCATTGGAAGCCAGGGAGAGAGCACAGATGCGAATGGCTGTCCCCATGAAATGTCGGGTCCGTAAGCCTACCTCCCCAAATGTGGCCTAATACATGAAGGAAAACAACAAACAGAAATAATAAGAGTGGGAGTACCCCATTTGGCCCATTGAGGCTGTTCCACATTCTATCATGTCCTGGCCGATCCTTTCCCTCAACACCTCTTTCCCAGCTGCACCCCACATTCCTTTGATTCCCTGAGTGGTCACACATCAGTCTCTCTGTCTTGAATATACTCAATGATGGAACAGCCACACATCTTCGGGATAGAGAATTCCAAAGATTCATAATTCTCTGAGCGAAGAAGTTTCTCCTGACTCAGTAAGATGGATCCCTTATCCTGAGGCTGTTCAACGCATGTTCTTGATTCCCCAGCCAGGAGCAGCAATCCCCCAGTGTCTGCTTCAGTGGCACCTTCAGAATCCTGCCAGTTTCACTGAGATCACCTCGCGTTCTTTTAAACTCGAGAGGGCACATGCCCAATTTACTCAACCTCTCATCATTGGACAACCCTGTTAGCCCAGGAACCAATCCAGTGAACTTTTATTGCCCCGCCTTCAATGCAAGTGAGTCGGTTTTAGAGGTGGGAGGTGGTAGACACAGCGTGACCCATTGCTGGGGGCGGTCGACAGCCTTCACAGTGTCATCAGTGAGAGCAATACTGAGGAACAAGTGACAGGGAGGAAATGGAGGCTCCATCATTATTGCGTCGGTGTCAGCATTATCGGAGACTAGCCTCCAGGAGATCCTCACCCTTTGGCATGGGAATGCATTAACCTTGCTATTTATTGCTGATAAACATTTAAAAAATCTTAAAACCTCACACATTTCCTACAACTCACCTCCTCTGAGTTGCTAACATAATGGGGGGGAAGGGGACGGGGATATGATGATGGCAAAATTGCAGTGCGCTGGGAAAATCACTGGTAATTGATTCTTTATCTATGTCCATTGCCTTCACTTGTGGAGGTGCAGGAGTGGGAATTGCACCCAGCCTACCCTCAGTGAAACAGGCTGATTGAGGCAGATTCCGATCAGCAAATTGGCTTCATCGATTTTTCCCGAATTCACCACCCCCTCGTCCCACCATAAAAGTCATTTAGATGGACCTGGGAAATTATGACACTCCGCTCTCCATGATATTTGTTCAATATCTTTGCTACTGTTGAGAACCCCACTGTTAAATGTGAGAGCATCCCAAAACCTAAAAGGGTAAGTTGGAACATTGCTTCGTAGCGGTGTATATTTTCGATTTGGTATACTGGGCGGACAAAGTATGCGAACCAAGGAGAGACAGTCCAGTCATTGTGTTGAACAATGAATGAAGAATATTTATTCATTTTAAAGAAAAAAAACACAGGACAAGAAGGACTGTAATACTCTACAACACTTAATTATACTGATGGCTATACACACACGGTATTTATTACATGAAGTTACTCCTTGTTCCCAATTACCTGAACTCTGAGACACCCCTTTATTCCCAAACAACGTCCAATATTATATAACTCTATGAGCTAAATCCAGCAGATAGTTACAGACTATTTGCCATGTTTGGGAAGACTGTCTTCAGTTTCAGTGAAGGTGAAATGTGCTTGGTTCTGGTTTTCAATTTTAACCGCCGCCTGTTTATCAATAACTTGTTTAAGGGAGCCTCTTTCTAAGGCTGGGCGTGGCTGTAATAGAAGCTGTGACAGTGTCTTCTTTTCCGAGTCATTGTGCTATGGATATATCATTCTTTCTCTTTGATGTTACTCACCTTGTGGAGTCGGCTTTTGGCATATAAGTGTCACTTTCCTTACCTCTCCACTTTGAAGTTACCTCTTCTATATCTCATTGCTTTCCACTGGTCACATAGTTCAAGCACTTGCTTTTCTCACTGATATGCTAATTCACATCTCAAA
Organism: Scyliorhinus torazame; assembly: GCF_047496885.1. Lineage (NCBI taxonomy): Eukaryota > Metazoa > Chordata > Chondrichthyes > Carcharhiniformes > Scyliorhinidae > Scyliorhinus > Scyliorhinus torazame. The sequence continues at coordinate 19,222,230 of NC_092717.1, read as the reverse complement.
ATCTCTTCCAGCAGTGCTTCTTATCAACTCCCTGTTTTATTTTCTTTCATCCGAATTTCATTTTTTAGTCTTAATTTTCCATAATTCTTCACATGACTTCCTCATTTACGATGATAGTTTCTCCTGTCTCTGCCTCTAAAGGATAAATACTTACTTTAACTATTCTCCTCCTTTTTATATATTTGTAAAATCTCCTACAATCTGATTTTATATTCCCGGCCAGTTCACCCGCTTATGCTACTTTTTTCCCCTTTCCACAACTTTTAGTTTGCCCAGTAATGGTTTATTTAAACTCCACCAATCCTCAACTTACCACTATTGTTTGTAACATTATGGGGGCGATTCTCCAATATTGGGCCCAAGAGTTCGCGTTTCACGACGGCGCGAACCGAGCCTGGTTACGTACGATTCTGGCCCCCACAGGGGGCCAGCACGGTGCAGGAACTGTATGTTTTATGTATGTATCTATGTATGTATCTAGGAGTGGTTCACACCACTCCAGCCTCCTTTCGCGGCGCCAAATGGGCGCGGTGCCAACCCGCGCATGTGCAGTTGGGCCAGCTCAATCCTGCGCATGCGCAGTTGGGCCACGCCATCCTGTGCATGCGTGGGGGACTTCTTTAGCGCACCGGCCCCGACTCAAGATGGAGTCGGTGTTCAGGGGCCGGCCGCGTCAGAAAGTAGGCCCGGGGGGGGGGATAAGCCGGCCTGCCGATCGGTGGGCCCCGATCGCGGGCCAGACCCCACCAGAGGCCCCCCCCCCCCCCCCGGTGAAGGAGCACCCCCCTCCCCGGCCCCGGTGAAGGAGCACCCCCCTCCCGCAGGCCGCCCCCCCCCGACCGTTCCCGCAGAGTTCCCGCCGGCAGCGACCAGGGGTGAACTGCGCCGGCGGGACTCTGTCGTATCGGTGCGGCCGCTCGGCCCATCGGAGAATCCCGCGCTGGCGTCGGGGCGTCGTAGCGTGGTTGTGGCGATTCTCCTGCCCGGCGCGGGACTCAGAGAATCGCCCCCTATAAGTTTCAGCTTTTAATATAATGCTGTTTTTAACTTCAGTGGTAAGTCACAGTTGGATCTTTCTCACTGGGCTTTTGTTTTTTATGGAACAACTTTATGTTGCCTATTTTAAATGTCTTTAAATGTTCAGTTACTGCTATGCCTTTTAATCTATTTCCCAAATCAACTATAATCACATCTCCCCTCAAACCAATGTTATTGGCCTTGTTTAAGTTTACGATTTTTGTTTTGGATGTGAGTCTGTCACTCTCAAACCTAATATGGAATTCAATTCTATTATGATCACTTTTTCACAGAACATCTTTAATTGTGCGATTACTAATTAACCCTGCCTCATTGCACAATACAGAGGAACTCAGGAATAAGATTGGCCATTTAGCCCAATGACCCTGTCATTCAATTAAGTCATGACTGATCTGTATCATGAATAACACCTTGACCTGCTTTGATTCCGTAACCGTTAAAAGCTTCACCAAACGCATGTTCCAGTGAAGCCTATCGCAAACTGGAGGAACAGCCCCTCATCTTCTGATTAGACATATGCCAGCCTCCTGGACTTTACACTGAGTTCCACAACTTCCGACTGTGCACTCTCTCCTCCACCTTCATCCCATTTTTATTTCCATCAATTTATTTTCATTTCTTTCATCAATCCGTTTCCCCCTCACCATTGTCCCCCCACCCCCCCACCCCACACCACTAGGGCCATCTGTTCCCTGCTGACCTTTGACACACTGCTCACCTTTGTTCTGCCATTAACACGTTCTGATCTCTTAATGTGCCATTATCGGCAACCTTCTTAGTCGTTATCTCCACTATTTACATTCCCTTTGTCTTACTGTCCACAACATTTTTGTCAATCTCCCACCTATCGCTGGCCGTCTATCCGACCTCACTGCTTCACACTCCCCCCAACCCCCCCCCCCCCCCCCACAACCCCCAACGACAGTTTTAATCTGACCCTATTTCCAATTCTCTGTAGCTTTGACAAAGTGTCATCCAGACTCGAAACATTAGCTCCCTCCCCTCTCTCTCCGGATGCTGTCAGACCTGCTGAGATTGTCCAGTGTTTTCCGCTGTTGTTTCAGATTCCAGCATCCGCAGTAATTAGATTTGATAGAAATCTAACAGTCTCTGTTTTGAAGTTGCCAGTTGATCAAAACCGAGAGTGATAGACACTTTCAGTCTTTGGCTATGAATTACCAAACACATGGCAGTTATCACATTGCTGTTTGTGCGACCTTGCTGCGTACAAAGTGGCCACTGCTGCCTTTCCAACCTGACAACAATGGCTACATTTCAAAGGCACTTAACCGGCTGAAAAATACTTTGGTGCTTTGGGTGGCGTGTTTTGTGGCAGGGGAGGTGGCACGCCACTGGCCGGTGGTGGGACCTCCTGGTCCCGCTTCTGTCAACGGGATTATTTTCTCAGTTGCAAGGGGAACGTGGTGGGGGGGGGGGGGGTGTGTTCCGCGGGACCAGAAAATCCCGCCAGTGGGAACGGCCAGGAAACTTTGGCCTATATAAATGCAACTCTTTTTAAATTGTCCATTTAAATGTCTGATATTGCAGCAGTGTCTGCACATCTAAAAGCGCTCAATTGTCTGCAGAGTGCTTTGGAACAGCTGAGGCGCTATACAAATGCAAGGTTTTCAAGCAAAATTCGACACCTCGGGTGCGATCCCCCCCCCCCCCCCCCCACACCAGGTGGGAGAATCGGCGGGGCGCCGCGCGAATCGCGCCATACCGCCCCGACCCCCACGCGCGATTCTCACCCCCCCCGAAACCAGTGGCGCGTGATTCGCGCCGGGCCGCTCGGAGAATCGCCGCAAACGGCGAGCGGCGATCCTCTGGCCAGAATGGGCCGAGCGGCCGCTACGACACGACAGGTTCCCGCCGGCGCCATCCCCTCCTGGTCGCTGCCGGCGGGAACTCTGCGGGAACGCTGGAGGGCAGCCTGTTAGGGGGAGGGGGGCTCCTTCACCGGGGGCGGCCTCCGATGGGGTCTGGCCCGCGATCGGGGCCCACCGATCGGTGGGCCGGCCTCTCCCCCCCGGGGCCCACCTCCTTCCGCGCGCGGCCCCAGAACACCGGCGCAATGTTGGTGAGGGGCCGGCGCACGTAAGACGTTCGCATGCGCAGGATGGCGCGGCCCAACTGCGCATGCGCGGGTTGGCGCGGTGCCCATTTGGCGCTGTGTAAGGTGCTGGAGTGGCGTGAACCGCTCCAGCGCCGTGCTGGCCCCCTGTGGGGACCAGAATAGGTTGTGCCCGGGCCCTGTTCGCGCCGTCGTGAAATGCGACGGCGTGGGCACTTAGTCCCGGGAGCGGAGAATCCCGCCCCTCATTTTTAAAAGGAGTTATTGTATATATTTAGTACAAAATAAAATTGCAACTCTTCCTAGATTAAAGACTGCATGTGATTCGGGGAGTTATTTTACATCAGCTCTCCAGTAAGCGTGTCTCATTAAGTGTGGCAAAGATTACAAATGAGCGCCACTGTACAAGAAATTCAACAGTAGATTCGATTAGCCACTCTTCCGTGAAAATCAAAGCGACCTAGCTTATCACTAGTGTCAGATTGTTCCTTACTTTGCGGCCTGGTGAAAGGCTTTCAAGATTTAAAAAAAAAACTTCACCAGCCCTTGCGTTTGGCTAATTTGTCCAAATCTCTTTTAAAGATAATGTCAGAAGTACGAAGTGGAGAATTCATCTCTGCAGTTTAATGCAGGGTAATGATTTGCCCTTGCAAGGTTGCACAACTTCTCTTGAAATCAAATCGGTTATGGCATGTGGGCATTCTCGGGGACTCGGATGGACAATTAGCAAGCTTTAAGCATGCCCTGACTTTCGCCAAAGTGACTCTTGCTGTTTCACTTAGCAAACCTTTATCATTTCTTCTGTTAACTTCTGTTACTCCCACTTAAAAGCTAATTACATGATAAAAATAAACAGTCTGGGATTTTAAAATCACTCCGCGGGTGGAAATGAAAGTTCTTCATGAGTGACATCCAGTCTGATTAGATTTTACCTTTAAATAACATGAGGGTGTTTATATTCAGTTTATTGTAACCCACTGCTGGAATATTGTTTAAGGCAACCTTTGCAGGATTATGTAACAAATGACATTTATATTGCAACCATAGCAACCGCCGATGAAAATTTATACATTGGCCGAGATTTTCCGTCCTCGCTGGTGGCTGGGAATATCCGGTGTTGCTGAAAGTGGATGGATTTTTGGCTGGAACGCCAAGTTTTCTATTCTCGCTCATAACAAGTCCCATCACGGATGAGACTGGAGCATCCTGCCCCTAACTGCGAACGTGCTCCGTAAATCGTTCCTGCTCCGCCATTGTAATGTCAAGGGAGCAGCTCCAAAGGGAAATTCCCAGCTAGTGTCACAAGTTGATTGAAGGGTATTCATGCCAACAAGGCAGTTTCCACAGACAAACTGGATCTCCTAAAAACTGGGGGCTGGATTCTCCATTATTGAGACTATGTCCCCACACCGGTGTAAAAACTGTGGAGTTTTACTCCTGAAATTCCTGCAAAAAGGTTAAACGAATTCCAAGCGCCGCAGGGGGCTAGCAGGGACCCGGAGTGAATCTTGCAGTTTTTGCTGCGGATACGGGCCCCTCACTTCAGGGTCAGAGACTGTGCATGCGCACGGCGGTGGCCACCAGCGACTGCGCCGTGTTCCATGGCGGACCCGGACCGCGGAGCCAGACCAACGAAAGAGACCCCCCCCCCATTGGCCGCACGCCCGAGCCTCAATCCCCGCACATTAATACCCCGGCCGCCTATAAGACCTGCCCTGGTCTCCTATCCGCCCGCCCCCGACCAGGGCGGCCACGGACTGAGTCCGCAGCCGCCATGCGAGCATCCCGACCGGCAATAGCAGGTTAGTTCCACACCGCCGGGAACTCGGCCGGTCGGGAATGGGGGATTGCTGAGTGGGCCTCTGGCAGTGCCCCCCCCCCGGCGGCACGGCGTACTCCCCGGTGATGCCAATTTTCGGTGCCCGGAGAATCGCCGAACCGGCGCCGGGCCCGATTACGGCGTCAAACTGGATTCTCCTCCCCGGCGCCAGCTGCGATTTCGGCATTGGGCTGCGGAGAATCCAGCCCTGGAACTTTGAACCTCACAGCGCCAGGGATCCGGGTTCAATTTCGGCCTCGGGTGCTGTCTGTGCGGAGTCTGCACGTTTTCCCCGTGTCTGCGTGGGTTTCGTCCGGGTGCTCCGGTTTCTTCCCACAGTCCAAGGATGTGCAGGTTAATTGGATAGGCCATGATAAACAGCCCCTTAGTGTACAAAGATGTGTAGATTTGTTTACAGGGCTGAGGGGTTGGGGTGGAGGAGTGGGCCTAGGTAGAATGCTCTTTCGGAGGGTGTGTGCAAACTCGATGGACCGAATGGCTTCCATTTGCACTGTGGGGATTCTATGATTTTATGATGATTCATCAAATTGATATCTGAATGTGTATGGAATGAGTGACTTATTGTCCAGGATTGCTATCACTGTCCTTTTACAGTTGTTGCTTGAAGACACCCTATTTACAATTTGAATCAATGATTGCGATGAAGGGACCAAAACTATCTTAGCCAAGTTTGATGATGACACAAAAGAAGGTAGGACCGTGGATTGTCAAAAGGATATAAAGGCCTGAATTCTCCGGCTGTTCGTTGACGGCAGTATTCTCTGGTTCACTGGCAGTGCACCACCTACGTGTTTCCCGGCAGCGTGGGGTTGCTTCAATGGGAATTCCCATGGACAAGCGGCAGGAGCAGAGAATGCCGCCACCAGCGAACGGCCTGCCGCTGAGAAACCCGTGGCTGGGAGGCCGGAGAATGCCGCCCCAAGAGCCTACAGACAGATATAGGCAGGTTAAATGAGTGGGCAAAATTTGGCAGATAGCGTATTTGGCAGGAAGAATAAAAAAACAGCATTGTCTTTAAATGGAAAGAGCTCGACCATGCAGAGGGACCTGGGTGTCCTGGTAGACAAAGCACAAAACGTTGGTGCTTAGGTGCAACAAGTGATTGGGAAGGTAAACGGAATGTTGTCGTTCATTGTAAGGAAAATCGAGTACAAAAGTAGGGAAGCGTCACTGCAGCTCAACACGGCCTTAGTGAAATTGCCGGCGAAATTCTCCATTCCGGAGACTAAGTGTTGACGCCGGGCTTCTGGAATGGACGGTCTCATCGATCGTGGAGATGCAGTCACAGAGCCAGGGACTGCATGAGGTGTTGTCGGCGAACATCTAGCACCTGCAGGTGCCTTTGGACGAGTCTAACCGCGTACAGGAGCAGGAGGTAGTGCCGGCCATGCGTACCACACAGGCCAACACTGCACAGGTGCCGTCCAAGATGGAGGCCTTGGGGGTGAGGGTTTCGGCCATGGATCAGCATGTCCAAGGCCTGGGGCACTCTGTGCAGGCGGTGGCCGAGGCCCAGGACAGGGCTGCCCTCTCACAGGCAGCCATGTGCCAGAGCCACCAGGACATTGCAGCGGCGCACCTGAGCATGGCTCAGTCACAGCGGGCCATGGCTGAGAGTGTCGGCAGCATTGCCCAGGTGCTGGCTGACGTGGCACAGATCCAGAGGGAGGTGGTCCAGTCCCAGAGGGAGATGGCGCAGACACTGGCTGATGTGGCACAGACCCAGAAGGTGGTGGCACAGTCGCGGTGTGATGTGGCGCAGTCCCAGACAGAGGTGGTCAACTCCCTGTGCTCCATGGCCGAGACGGCAGTGGGCCTCCAGGGCTGGCAGCGCCAGGTGGTGGGGGAGCCTCACGGTTTCGTTCTGCTCGCACTCCCACCCCATGGAGTATCCCGGGGGTCACAGGGCACCCTGAGGGAGGAAGAGGTGATGGGGCACGCGCCGGTGGCTCCCGCAGGGGAGGTACCGGAACACCACAACATCTCGGACTCCACCCCCTCTTCCTGTCCCTGATTCATCACATGGGCAGCGGGCAGAACAGGGCGGTAACCCACCACCTGGGACACTTGAGCAGCAGCCGGTCCCATCCAGGCCCATGCGGCCCAGAGGATGGCCGTCACACGGACCCAAGTCGCAGGGCGGGAATCACAGCAAGACGCCTCCACTCCTGCTGTACCATGTAGGGACCCAACCTAGGCCTAGTATTTGGGGCCATAAGGCCAGAATATTAGACACCAGTTAAGTTGGCATGGGTGCAGGGCACAGTTTAGTGATAGGGGCCAGGGCACAAATCTGCATATATGCTTCCACATTAAACACCTGCCTTGGTGATCTGTCAGAAGGGTCGGAGAGGTGGGCTGGTCTGGGCTGGCTGCAGAGGGAGCACGGAGCAGGGGTGGGGTGGGCTTGGCTCAGGGATCACAGTTCAGCTAGCGCTCACCACTCCAGTATTCCACCCCCAAACCTCCCCCACCCCTCCCCCCCCACACCCCCGCCCCCACACACCCTCACCATCACCACCCCAGGGGATCGATGGGACCGTGTGATGGAATGGTCAGCTCGCACGCAGGGATCACCCAGGTGGATGGTGGAAAGTGCTACATCATTGTCAAATGATGCGGAGCACCAGAGCTCATCGCAGAGCGGGTTGTCATCACCCTCCATCCCATGGGCCAGACCCGCTGTTACTGCCAATCCAGGGCCCACAGCCAGTAGTGCGGCAGGTATGCATCACGGAGGGGGTTGCAGGCCGGCAAGGGGGGCTGGGGGTTTGTTGGGGTGGGGTGTTTGGAGTGGGATGCGGTATCCGTGCCCCTGGCCAGTCTCAACCACACCACAGTCGGTGAATGTGGAAGCGTTTAGAACGTCCTGTGTGCGTTGGCCCTGGTGCACATGTTGTGCGGCTAGCTATGCCTGCCGGTGCCCCATGTCCTCTCCATCCTCTCTCTCCCCCGCATCCTCCTCATTGGACAAGGCCTGGCGTCCATCCCCCTCCTCCAGCACGTCGCCCCTCTGCCGCACAATGTTTTTAAGTATGCAGCAGGCCACCACGATGCGGGCCATACTGCAGGGCCCCTCCAGAACGGTCCAGGCACCTGAACCACTACTTCAGAATGATGAAGCCCTGCTCGATTACTCCCCTGGTCGCAGCATGGGCGTCGTTGTGGCCGGTACCCGCACGGCCTGTGGCCTCCGGATAGGCGTCATCAACCACGACTGTAGCGGATAACCTCTGTCACCCAGGAGCCAACCTCCCAGCCAGGGTGCACCTCGAAGAGGCCAGGAACTGTCGAGTGTGCCAGGATGAAGGCATCATGCACACTGCCCAGGTATCGGGCACTGACGTGCATGATGCATATCTGATGGTCACACAGCAGCTGCACGTTCATCGAGTGGAACCCCTTTCGGTTTGTGTAGAGCGGCCTGTCATCTGCAGGTGCTCGTAGGGGGACATGCACCTGTCAACCACCCCCTGGACCCGGGGCATCTGGGTGATGGCGGTGAACTACTCTACCCGGGCATCCTGGTGGGCTCAATCCACATTGAAATGGATGTATTGAGCCGACTGGGCATATTGGCCCTCCGTGACAGTGCAGATGCACCTGTGCACCGAGGTCTGTGAGATCCAAGACAGGTCCCCACTCAGCGCCTGAAAGGACCCCTTGACGTAAATCGTCAAGGCGACCGTCACCTTGACGGCCACCGGGAGCGGCTGTGCACCCTCATTTGCCCAAAGAGCTATGTGCGCCATCATCTGGCAGGTCTGTCGCCCTGTCCCCCTGCGCAGCCAGAGCCTTCCGCGGCATGCCCGGTCTGGCGTGTCTTGGGATGAAAGGCACATCCGGTACGCCCGAGGCCTCACACGGCGCCTCCTTTGCACCTTCACCTTCTCCTTGGCCTGTTGGGCGGCCGGCTCTCCATCCTCAAAGGCTGCCCCATGTTCCTCTGGGACAGGCTCCGCTGCTGCAGCTTCTTCTCCTCAAGCAGTTCCAGCTCATACAGCCGCATTGCATCCCCACGCCTGCGGCGACTCGCAGGAAGGACACTATTGCTGGTTGAATTCCAATGTCCATTGTCTGCAGGGGGTGAAAAGCTGACATGTTAGCCGGTTGGGGGTGGGCGGGGGGAGGGTGGTAAGGTGGAGGATGAGGCCCGGGCATGGGGGCTGGGGTGCGAGATGGTGGGGTGGGGGCACCCACAGCCGGTGTCACTCAGCAGGACCAGGGGTCAAGGTCCCGCCAGCCTTTGCAGGGCCCCTCCCCCCACCACACCCACCCCAGTCAGCCCGGCTAGTGGCAGGTCCGGCACCCCATGGCCATGCCTCTGCTTGTCCTACCTCTTCTCTCTCCCTCATCACCCACGGCGCCTGTTTCTCAATTTTTAAAAGCACACGTGAACCTCGCCATCGGGAATCCTCCCACCCCCCCCCACCATAGCCATCTGGGATGGCCACTACCCGATTACAAAATGGACACTTTGCAAAGATTGCAGGAAAATGGACAATACTGAGAAAGCAAGCAGGTGCAAGGTTTGTCTGTTGATTGGAGCCGCAGCTCCCAGACAAGACCGAAACTGCAAAGCCATTACCATACTAATGAGCCTTCTCCGGGGACAAAAGAGTAACATTTAAGTAAACGATACCAAGGCAGACACCCCGGCGCCAGAGGAGACCAGAACAAAGCAGACCAACAGCCGCCTAGGACACGCCCAGCAATCAGGGCACCCACCCCTTTATTGGAGGAAATCGATAGGAATGATTGAGAAACGGCCCAATTAATTGGGGCCAAGTTCAAGGCCCGCCCAAAGCGCGCGAAGCCCTCTTTGGGTATAAGAAGGATCCCCCAAGAGAGAATCGCTCTCTTGGCTCCGGCTCTCACCAAGGAGAGACCTGCCAAAGCTGCATCAGAACAAGTAAGTCCAAGGTCAACGCACGCTACGAGACAGACGCTCCTAGCAGTTATTCCGTACCGGTTCAACCAACAGCCTCAGAACCGAACAACGGCCATTGTTCCTCTGACTGAGTGGACGCCTGAACCTAAGTATAGGCTTTAGCAGTAGTGATAGTTTAGTCTGTAGAGTTTTATGCATGAGCATATTTGATTGTGTGTGTAAATAAATGAGCATTGAGTTTGAACTCACTAACTGGTGTATCGAGTCTTTGATCAGTATTCGGGTTTGAACCTTGTGGCGGTATCGAGAGATACCTGTCGACTCTAGAGCGAAACGTAATTATAATTAAGGGAGGCGACCATATTGGCCGCCATCTTCAGAGCCAAATAAAGAGAAACACAATTAGCAACAGCCCCCAGCGGAGGCAGAGCATCGCGGCGGACGCGGAGACTACCGGGTCAGGCTCGCTAATGATGTGCAATCGGTGTTTACTGTACGTGCGGAGTGGAACGCATTGACGGTGCTGTCGGGCCACCGGAGAATGGCGATTTGGCGTGAAACCGCCGCGATTTGGCGTGAAACCGCCGCAATTTCGTCATTAAAACCGATTCTCCGCCCAAACGCCTTTCGCGATCCTGGTGTCGGCCGACGGAGAATCCAGCTCAGCATCTTTTTTTAAATTCACTCATGGGATGTGAGCATCACTGACTGCCCAGAAGGAGAAAAACAGTGATCCACCTTTTAGACGTTTCAGCCCCACCCCTAATTGCTTTTCATCTGGGTGGTCAGTTCAGAGTCACATATCGGCCAGGACGTGTAAGGAGGGCAGATTTCCTCCCCTAAAGGACATTACTGAACCAGATGGTGTCTCACGACAATTGGCAATAGCTGAATGGTCATCATCAGACTTTTCATTCCAGATTTTTATTGAACTCAAATTTCACCATCTGCCCTGGTGGGATTTGAACCCAGGTTGCCTGGGTCTCTGGTCTGCTGGTCCAGTGACAAGACCACTACGCCATCACCTCCCTTTCTGTGCCCAGTTTCTGGACACAGTAAGGCAGGCTATTCCAGGCCCCCATCTTTCCCAAGAGCACATTTAGGCACCCACTTTAACTCCCTCAAAACTCATTCATTTACACAACATTAAAATGGGCCCCCTCTTCTCCCATTGTTTTTAGCTGTTCAAGTCTTTCTGCTGTCAAGAAAGAAAAACATGTTTGACCTTGGGGATTAAACCAGACAGCTTCATATCAAAACCAAATGATGAATTACAACTTAGCCCAACAGTTGGAAATCCAACAAAGTAACAATTGCTATTCAATAAAGTGGCTTATATTGTGCTGATGGTATCTTCTATAGAGTTGCTAACATAAATATCTTATTACACCCGACCATGTTTCCTTTACCTGTAGTTTTATTATTATAACCAATAGTTAATATCCTGTGGAACTCACACTCAATAACCACCTAGATTTTCCATTGCTACTGATTGGGGTGAGGGTGGATCTTGTTTTTGAAAATCTATGGTGGCAGCACACTACCCTGACAGGTGAACTAACAGGTCTATGGTATGTGTGTGTGTGTGTGTGTGGTGTTCGCGTGTATGTATGTGCTGTGTGTATGTATGTGGTGTATGTGTGTGTGTGTGTGGTGTGTTTGTGTGTATGTATGTGCTGTGTGTATGTATGTGGTGTATGTGTGGTGTGTTTGTGTGTATGTATGTGCTGTGTGTATGTATGTGGTGTATGTGTGTGTGTGTGGTGTGTTTGTGTGTGTGTATGTATGTGTGTGTGTGGTGTGTTTGTGTGTATGTATGTGGTGTATGTGTGTGTGTGCGCGCTTCGTGTGTATGTGTGGTGTTTGAGTTTGTGTGTGTGTATATGGTGTGTGTGTGCCTGTGTGATGTGTGTGTCTCTGTGCTGTGTGTGTCTGTCTGTTTATGATTGTATGTGTGTGTGTATATATGTGTATGCGTGTATGTCGGTGGTGTGAGTGTGTTGTGTGTCTCTCCGGTGTGTCTGTGGGTCAGTGATTTGTGTGTCTGTGTGTGTGCCTGTGTGTGTGTGTCTATCGGTATGTCTGCGGTGTGTGTGTCTATATTTGTGTGTTTGGGTGGTTGTCTGTGGTGTGTGAGTTTGTGTGTGTGTCTGTCTGTGTGCGACTCACTGTTAATAATAATAATCTTTATTAGTGTCACAAGTAAGCTTACATCAACACTGCAATGAGGTTACTGTGAAAAGCCCCTAGTCGCCACATTCCGGCACCTGTTCGGGTACACCCAGGGAGAATTCAGAATGTCCAAATCATCTAACAGCACGACTTTCAGAGCTTGTAGGAGAAGACCGGAGCACCTGGAGGAAACCCACGCAGACACGGGGAGAACGTGCAGACTCCGCACAGACAGTGACCCAGCGGAGAATCGAACCTGGGACCCTGGCGCTGTGAAGCTACAGTGCTAACCACTGTGCTACCGTGTGCTTGTCTGTTTGTGTGCGTGCGTGTCTGTATGTGTACATGTGTGTATCTCTGTGTTGTGTGTGTCTCTGTGTGTTTGTGTGGTATGTGTGTCTCTGTGTGTGACTGTCTGAGTGTGTCTGTATGCATGTGTGTGTCTGTGTGTGTGTTTGTGTCTGTGTGTGTGTCACTGGGTATCTGTGTATGTGTCAGTGTGTGTGTCTGTGTGTGTGTCACTGGGTATCTGTGTGTGTGTCTGTGTATGTCTGTGCATGTGTTTTTGTGTGTGTATCTCTGCGTATCTGTGTGTGTGTACATCTGCGTGTGCGTGTGTTCCTCTGTGTGCGTATGCGTGTCTCTATGTATGTTTGTGTCTCTATGGTGTGTGTGTCTGTGTGTCTCTATATATCTATGTATGTGTGTGGTGTTTCTGTGTGTGTCTGTGTGTGTGTGCATTGTGCCTGTGTGGATGTGCGTGTCTGGGTATGTGTGTGTCCGTGTGTGTGTCTCTATGTGTGCCTGTGTGTATGTGTGTGTGTTTCTCTATGTGTGTTTGTGTCTCTGTGGTATGCATGTCTCTGCGGTGTGTGTGTTTGTGTGTGTCTGGGCATGTGTGCCTGCGTGGGTGAGTCTCGATGTGTGTGTGTGAGTGTCTCTATGTGAATGTCTGTGTGTGACTCTGTGTGTGTGTGTGTGTGTTTCCCTGTGTGCACGATAATGACTTTCATTGTTTGCTATCAACGCTCCTGTACTTGCTCTCCCTGGTTCCTACCTAATTACAGTTTCCAGTTTTTAAAACAATCAGACGTCGAGCTGATCTTTAAATGGATGCGGGTGGAGATGAGCAATCTGCCGGTGCTTCACTTTTCCAAGCAGTCAGCTTCCAGAAGGGATAGTTGTATAGGGCCAGATTTGACACCACTTGTTATAATAGAAGAAAATATAAAATGAAAAATGCTGCTGCTGTGCGTCCTTATCCTTGGCCTGTTGTAGCATTACCGCCTTTAGTTAATTGTGTTTCGCAATAGACAGCAGGAGGACTAAATATAGCATTTATTCATCCTCCACTCAAAGATTGCTGCAGTCTGTGATACGATCAGGATATTTTACGAGCCGCAGCCTTTCTGACCTCTATTGTTTAGAGTCTTCTTTCAGCTTTCTTCTCGCTTTTTCAACGCTCGTCCCCCCCCTTCACCCTCCACACCCCTGCCCCTCCCCCCACACCTTACCCCCCCCCCCCCCCCCCCCCCCCCCCGCTCCCGAACCTTTCCTCACTCCTCATTTTCATTGAAAGCTTGGCATTATGACAAAGTTTCAGGTTACAGGACACTAGGAAGCTGGAAGGCCACCTAAGATCTCCCCAGAGAGCTTCCCTCAATCCCACGGAGACTCTTCTGATAGTGCTCTATTTCATGGCTGAACACACCTTTGTTTTTCTTCTGTCCTGAGGCAATGCAGTTGCCTGGCTTGAGTGGAATGTGATGTTGTTCCTGCGACTGAGTGACATGCTCATAATTTGCACACAAATATGAATCCAAACACAGGCCCCCTATGCTCTCCCCTCTCTCCCTTTCACAGTGTTACTTTGCTAATAGATTTCTCTTTTGCTTTTTATACCACTGATTCAGAGCAATCAGGAAAACAAATTGAATATTTCAAAGACTTCATTATTCAAAGCGAGCACGCCTTTTCCAAACGGGCCTGCTGAAAACGCCAGGCCCACTTCAGGCAGAAGCATTGATCTTTGCTTGCTCAGCCTGAATTCGCAGGGGCACTGCTCAGAGATACTGCTGGGCTCGGTAGGACAAATGCGACAACGTTCGTGGAACAATCTACCTGCAAAGAGTTTCAACCAAATGTTTGCTGGTCATTCAATCACCAAGACTGGGCCATGCCTGGCCTGCAGTTTAATGGATTATCCTTCCGTGGCCAATTGCCGATTGCCATGCAGTGAATGTACAGTTGGGATGTCATCGCCCCAGGTGAGAATACCTGCCAAATGCTATTCTCCATGTTACCTGCCCCAGGCAAATAGCAAAGGTGAAGCCCAAAAGTTCAATCAGCTCCCCGGGATTTACCTTTTTTCATAGAATTTACAGTGCAGAAGGAGGCCATTCGGCCCATCGAGTCTGCACCGGCTCTTGGAAAGAGCACCCTACCTAAGCCCACACTTCCAGCCTATCACCATAACCCAGCAACCCCACTGAACCTTTCTGGACACTAAGGGCAATTTAGCATGGCCAATCCACCTAACCTGCACATCTTTGGACTGTGGGAGGAAACCGGAGCAGCCGGAGGAAACCCACGCACACACGGGGAGAACGTGCAGACTCCGCACAGTGACCCAAGCTGGGAATCGAACTTGGGACCCTGGAGCTGTGAATCAATTGTGCTAACCATGGTGCTATCGTTGCACAGTTTATTTTACCCTCACTGGTTAGGCCAGTATTTGCAGCATAATCCTATAATCTTCTTGAGAAGGTGTTGGTGAGGCAGCTTCTGGTAACTGCTATAGTCCTCGGCCGTTATCTTCCGGCCCTTCCTGCCAGTGTATCTTCCGGTCCCGCCAATGGTGACACCCACGACGCATTTCCCCCCGGTGACAGAGGGTGCGGGGCATGCAAACCTTTGTAGACATCGGTGGGAATGGAAAATCAAGCCAGCAGCTGATGGCGAGTCGTCTCCGCTGATGGAAAATATACCACGCATGGCGGTTGGGGGTGGTGTGGGGAGGAGGTGTGGTCGGGGTGAGGTTACGGGGAATCCCGCCCCTTGGCTTTCCTGTGACGGTTATTATTTCATAAAGCTGTGAGAAACCAGGTGCGAGAATCTGCTCAAGCTTTACTGTCGCAATTTATGTTATCATGTGACCTCCTCTGAATAAGCAACTTCCTTGCAGTCACTCGCAGCTACTGGTTATGCTCTGCACAGCATACAATGCGATCTACAATCTTTCGTTACTGATCGGAACGCATCTCCTGTACATTTAACCCTTCCTCCCATTCTGGCAGTAACGAATGACTTGCTCGGCCGTTTCAGAGACCAGTTAAGAGTCAACCACATTGCTGTGGGTCTGGAGTCACACGTAGGCCGGGTTCCAGGACATTCTGGAACCAGGTGAGGTTTTACAACAGCCATTGTCGAGACCAGCTTTTTATTCATTAATTGAACTTGAATTCCACCAGCTGCTGAGTAGGATTTGAACCCATATCCCCAGACTATTGCTAGCCCAGTTATATTCTTCACCATCATCTCCTTGTTAAAATATGCTACGTAACAAACCGCAAGATGAGGGTGATCGCGAAGATTTAATGGGCAGCACGATAGCACAGTGGTTAGCACTGTTGCTTCACAGCTCCAGGGTTCCCAGGTTCGATTCCCGGCTTGGGTCACTGCCTGTGCGGAGTCTGCACGTTCTCCCCGTGTCTGCGTGGGTTTCCTCCGGGTGCTCCGCTTTCCTCCCATGAGTCCCAAGAAAGACGTGCTGTTAGGTGAATTGGACATTCTGAATTCTCCCTCAGTGTACCCGAATGTGGTGACTAGGGTTTTTTTTCGCAGTAACTTCATTGCAATGTTAATGTAAGACTACTTGTGACAATAAAGATTATTAGTATTTCATAAAGCTGTGAAAAACCAGGTGCGAGAATCTGCTCAAGCTTTACTGTCGCAATTTATGTTATCATGTGACCTCGTCTGATTAAGTAACTTCCTTGCAGTCACTCGCAGCTACTGGTTATGCTCTGCACAGCATACAATGCGATCTACAATCTTTCGTTACTGATCGGAACGCATCTCCTGTACATTTAACCCTTCCTCCCATTCTGGCACCAAGCAGTTAAAGGCGTTGACTGCAGCTGCTGCTGTGTCCTCCACCTCCTTATAAAATGCTGTGAGGTTTTGTCCTGGTTTTGTGCAGGGCGACAGGCCAAGTAGATGACAAACGTCAAAGACTTGACAGGCTTCGGGTTCGCATGAGGCAAGCTTCTCGCTGAGCGGGAAGCGTTAAGCTCAGAATTAGACCTCCGCTTAACCAGTATCAGAGACAACGGCCATTTCAGCCGCAGGAACAGCTGGGTGGAGAGAAAATAATGACCTGAAAATCACACCACGAGACCTTAGAATGTGAACACATAAAAGGATTAATACATTTCCCCAATATTTTAACGGAGACAATCATTTATTTAAAACAATCAGATGAATGGTGCTATAAAATTTGCAGACAATAAATTCTCATATTGCGCCATATCATTTGAAAGCTCGATGACTTTGCTTCTTATCCTAATTGTGCGATTCAGTCATTTATTTTGAAGAGAAAAAACAACACGGCCATAAAATTAACTTTGCGAATGATCGCAAATGGAAGTTTCACGTTTGTGCAGTTTAAAAAAAATTGTGCAAGTGTTTGAAATAATAACCACAGCAACATTTTTAATAGCTGCTGTTTCCAGAATCTCTCCTCCAATAAGTCGTTACTGACAAGGTGAAAAAAGATGCCTTAATAACTCGGCTGTAACTTTTCAACTCTGGGTCAAATGGATAATTTCCCTGGATCATTTAATAGATCATCATTCTGAGCTTCCGAATCCGTTTTGAAAGAACAGAGGAAAGAAATTATGGAAAGTCTCTTCAATAAAATATTTATCGCGTCAAATTAATGTTACATTTCTTCGGCAAATGGCTGCAGGAGTTCAGCGTCGGAAAAAGCAACAGTAATACATTATTAATAAGGACCTATATATAACTGTGCTGGATTTTACATGCTTAATTTAAATTTAGTTAGCAAAAGATTAAATGAACAATGAAATATATTGATACATGGCAGTTGTCCAGATCAATTCAACTGGTCTTTATATTTTATTTGTTACCAAGTTGGGGGAAACATTGATTAGGTTGGATTTATTGTCTAGTTCTAGATATCCTCACAGGGTGGCACTGGGCTTATCCCTTAGATACTACTCCTGATATAACTTGTATAACCATGACCGCTATAACTACTGTCATAATATACACCAGTACATCATGGTGCAGACACACACTGATGGACACACAGTGGGACCAATCAACATACACAACACTGCAGCCAATCACCAGTGAGAGCACACGCACTATAAAGACGGGACATCAGAGTTCCCGCTCATTCGAGTAGCAGCTAGGTAGGAGCACAGAGCTCACAGCCTGCAACACAGACATTCACCATGTGCTGAGTGCATCAACTGGTTAGGACAAGGCAAAGGTCTTTAGTTAAAGCTGGTATCATTTTTACCCACAGTTCAAGTATGTTTAAATAGTTAACCTTTTAATAAAATAGTGTTGCACTACTTCAAGTGTTGGTGACCTGTATGTGATCCAGAACACCCAACACATCATGATACCAGGTGTGGTTGCATAAAAGCACTTCTTAGACCTACCTGCAAGTGATCTGCCTTCCGCCAGCATTCCGTCATTCTGCAACATGGACAACATCAGCCCGCCGCCGCCGCTCCGCATCGCCGGCAACCTTGGGGCCAACTGGAAGATTTTCAAACAGCGCTTCCAGCTCTACCTCGAAGCCACGGACAGGGAGGGCGCCTCGGCCACCAGAAAGATTGCTCTTCTCCTCTCCACGGCCAGGGACCATGCCATCCATATTTTCAACTCTCTCACCTTTGCAGATGACGAAGACAAGACGAAGTTCAAGATGGTTCTCCTCAAATTTGACCCTCACTGCAGCGTAGAGGTGAATGAATGTTTCGAACGCTACGTGTTCCAGCAGCGTTTGCAGGGTAAGGACGAAGCTTTCCGATCCTTTTTAACGCACCTCCGCATCCTTGCGCAATCTTGCAGCTACGGGCCCGCCTCCGACTCCATGATACGCGACCAGATCGTTTTCGGTGTTCAGCCGGACCCCCTACGTCAGCAGCTCCTCAAAGTAAAGCAACTCACCCTAGCGACCGCCATCGACACCTGTGTCCTACATGAAAATGCCACCAGTCGGTACTCCCATATACAGGCGGCTGAAACGGCGCGGCAAGGTCCCCACGAGGCGGAACGGGTCCAAGTGATTGAACACCTCCAGGGCCTCAGCCTGGATGAGGGCGGCCATTTTGCGCGCTTTTCGCGGACTCCCGCGCTTGTACGCACCAAACGAGGGGACGGCGACATGGAGGAAGGTAATGCGCAGGCGCGCACCACGCAGGACCGCACCGCGCATACGCGGTGGCGCAGCGAACGTGCTGACGTCACGACGTGCGGCAACTGTGGCTCCGCCCATTTAAAGCTGCAATGCGCCGCAAAATCTCAACAATGCCTACAATGTGGATGACTTGCCCACTATGCTGCCTGCTGTCGAGCAGCTCAGCCTTTCAATTCATATCGCTTCAGCCAGCCTCGCAGGAATGTTCGGAAAATTCAACCCACGGTCACAGAGTCCGATTCCGACCTCCCACACAGCAGTGACACCGAGGACCCGAAGGTGCCTTTTCGAGTCGGTGTCGTAACGAAAAACAGGCTGTCCCCGAAGCAAAGACACCAGCCGCTGTCGGTATACAGCATCGATCCAGACGATGAGTGGTGTGCCACCCTGACGGTCAGCCAGAATTCGTCACCCACCTCAGAGACTTAATTTGTGAACTTTGCACTAATGGACTCTCTGGTCTGTTCTGTTCTTCCGTTTAATCGTTCAAGTGGTTTGTTTTTGTGTTCATCTCGTTATTTGTGTGACACACTGTTTTTTTCTGCACCAGGCACCTCCCCATGTAAATAGCTTAGTTTTATGTACATAGTCCTGTAAATATTTCGCACACACATAGGAACATTCACCACACACTATTTATTGTCACGCAGGCACATTTTTTAATATAAAAGGGGGGATGTCATAATATACACCAGTATATCATGGTGCAGACACACACTGATGGACACACAGTTGGACCAATCAACATACACAACACCGCAGCCAATCACCAGTGAGAGCACACGCACTATAAAGACAGGGGACATCGGAGTTCCCGCTCATTCGAGTAGCAGTTAGCTAGGAGCACAGAGCTCACAGCCTGCAACACAGCCATTCACCATGTGCTGAGTGCATCAACTGGTTAGGACAAGGCAAAAATCTTTAGTTAAAGCTGGTATCGTATTTACCCACAGTTCAAATATGTTTAAATAGTTAACCTTTTAATAAAATAGTGTTGCACTACTTCAAGTGTTGGTGACCTGTATGTGATCCAGAAGACCCAACACATCAACTACTTTAATCACCAACATTATTATAACTGCTTCTGTTATAACTAATCTTACGATAATCGCTGTAACTTCTACTATTACAACTATAATTGCGAAGACTAATATTACTATAGCTAATTACAACGACTATAATTACTTTTTCTACTCCTGTTATAAGTACTTTGACTACTTACAATAACTATTACTGCTATAACTAATATTGTTGCTATTATAATGATCACACTACAACTATCAGTATCAATAATGTGGATAATACTATCATCAATGTTACAAAGGATACTATTACCAGGATATTTCTAATGGGAGTGTTTCCTTTCCTGCCATCCTAAGGTTATCCGCGGATTTACCTGCTCCACCGCCATTTTATGCTTGAATTTATGTTAATTGGCTGCAGGCGGGGACTTCCATTCCTCAAGCGGGAGAAAATCCCGCCTTAGAGAGCTGCCACGTTTAAGAGGTATCTTGACAAATACGTGAATAGGATGGGAATGGAGGGATACGGATCCCCGAAGTGCAGCAGGTTTTAGTTTAGACAGGCATCATGATTGGCGGAGGCTTGGAGGGCCAAAGGGTCTGTTCCTGTGCTGCTGTTCTTTCTTCAGTCAATCTGATTGGCCGACAGCTCTCTAGTTCCCCGTAGCAACAGGATCTGCAGTGGACAGAAGAGGACGTGCAGGGACTAAGTCCCGGGTCGAACGGAAAGACATTTTCAGGGTTCCGTGGAGGGTAGGGAAGGCCGGAGTGGGGGGGGGGGGTAGAAAGTGGGCGATTAAGGTATTGGGGGAGGTGCTGGAATGGGGAGGGAAGAGGAGGGGTGGTCCCCTAGTCATTGCACCTTTAAGTGCAGGAGGTGCTCGAAGTTCGAAGGGGACTTCTGATGGAGGAACCTCCCTGCCACCTCCGTGACCTTCAGTGTCCTACACCCTAAGATCACTAGGTGGAAATAAACACCTTCATCTGGAATAAAATAAACTATAGACACTGAGGGGCTCCGTAGCACAAATCTCTGGGCAGTCTCACTCATTTTGTTTAGACAGAGAGAAATTTGTCTTGTTGCCAGAAGGCCCAGAGCCTGGGCTTAAAACCGACTTGGAGGGATTGGCATAAGAATCAATGATAACAAGAGGGAAAAACCTTTTTAATCAGTTTGTGGTTCGGATCTGGGCTGCATTGTGCCATGGTGTGGTGGAGTCGGAATCAATTGTGCCTTTCTAAGGACAATATTCATCTGAAGAGCGATTTGCAGGCTATTGAGAAAGGGTCTGGAGGAAGTGGAACTAGGTGAGTTAGTCTTGCTGAGTGCAATCACAGAGACGATGGGCCGAATGGCCTCACCCTGTTCTGTGCATATTCTATGATTCTATCATGTTATTAATGTGTTAAAGTTTAAATGATTAAAATTATTTTTCACTTTTCCGTAAGTTAAAAAGAAGCATTTTCTTTCCGTATAGACTTGTGTTCCTGTTCTGAGTCACCTTCTGTCCACCTAGGGTTGCCAATCCTCCAGGATTGCCGTGGAGACTCCAGGCTTGTTCTCCTGCCACTGCTGTGAGCAACACAGGGGGGAAATCTTTGGGGAATTGCCTATTTTTCATTTCCTTTGAACACTTGATTTATTCTTTTGGAGATAATGAGGGAAGCTGTTTTACTGGGTGGGTAGGAGAAGGCCATGAGCCCAAACTCTCCAGAAATACACCCACCTGGAGTTGGCAACCCTAACCTGGCTCCTCACCTGCTGCTCCTTGGGTCTGGCTGGATCCAATTTGCATCTGCACTAATACTCTTCTGTAATGTAGGCCGGATCCATATGTTTGCATATCGTTTCCCACCCGCAGGTTGGGGCCCACTGCATGAGGATTGCACGGTCACTAATGCCATTGTTCAGATGAGATGGTAACCTGAGGCCCTATCTGCCCTCTTAGGTTCACGTAACGGCTCCCAGGGCATAATTCTGAGGAAGAGAAAGGAAGTTCTCCCTGGTGTTCTGGTCAATTACGTCCCTCAACCAGCATCAGGTAACCTGGCCATTGTCACATTGCTGCTCTGGGGAGATCACTGTGTGCAAAATGGGGTTGCCATGCTTCCTACATTACTACTGTCACTACAATTCGTACTTCATTGGGTGTGAAGTACTTTGTTCTGAGATCATGAAAGGCGCCATAGAAATGTACGTTTATCACCCCCTTTTATATCCCGATAGCTGGTGCTACTGCAGCCGCCCAATATTCTGAGTTTGCCAATGAATACTCGCAGGTTCAGCTTTCGTACTGGAGGAGGTTCTTCCCCTCATTGTCCTGCTTCACTCTGGAGGTTTTCCTCACTCGGGCAGTGGGCCAGGATTGGTTTAAACCAGGGCAGCAATGAGGGGAGGGGGGGAGCGCTGTTGGTGGAGGTCTGGAGGTGGAAACATTGCCCCATTGTGAAGGCAAGGGAGTCGGCAATGTCGGGGGGGGGGGGGTTACGGGGACATCACCAAATATTGTTTGAGAGCTGAGCACTCAATGGAGGAATGGTTGCCCAATAGAACCTAGGTAGCCCTGACTAAGGTTTATAATAACAGAGAAAGACTTTTTGATTTACATACATTGTTGGAGATGGGGTGTTTTTCGGATTACATGTTATACCAAAGCTCTGTCTGTCTTCTTACCTCGATGTAGGACATCTCACAACACTCAAGGAAGAAGATCTGGCTTGTGACTTTATAAACTGTTCTCCATTAAAAGTATATCAACTGTTTATTCATCACATTTGCTATTTCTGGGATCTTTCGATGTGCACATTGGTTACCGCAGCCGTCTCTGTAACCTCGGTGATTGCTCTCCAAACAGTAAGAAGTCTTACAACACAGCTTAAAGTCCAACAGGTTTGTTTCAAATCACTAGCTTTCGGAGCACTGCTCCTTCCTCAGGTGAATGAAGAGGCATGTTCCAGAAACATACATATAGACAAAGTCAAAGATGCAAGACAATGCTTAGAATGCGAGCATTTGCAGTTAATTAAGTCTTTACAGATCCAGAGATAGGGGTAGCCCCAGGTTAAAGAGGTGTGAATTGTCTCAAGCCAGGACAGTTGGTAGGATTTCGCAAGCCCAGGCCAGATGGTGGGGGATGAATGCAATGCAACGTGAATCCCAGGTCCCGGTTGAGGCCGTACTCGTGTGTGGAACTTGGCTATAAGTTTCTGCTTGGCGATTCTGCGTTGTCGCGCGTCCTGAAGGCCGCCTTGGACAACGCTTACCCGGAGATCAGAGGCTGAATGCCCTTGACTGCTGAAGTGTTCCCCGACTGGAAGACAACATTCCTGCCTGGCGAATATCGCGCGATGCCCGTTCAGCCGTTGTCGCAGCGTCGGCATGGTCTCGCTAATGTACCACGCTTCAGGACATCCTTTCCTGCAGCCTATGAGGGAGACAACGTTGGCCGAGTCGCACGAGTATGTACCGCGTACCTGGTGGGTGGTGTTCTCACATGTAATGGTGGCACCTATGTCGATGATCTGGCACGTCTTGCAGAGATTGCCTTAATAGGGTTGTGTGGTGTCGTGGTTGCTGTTCTGAAGACTGGGTAGTTTGGTGCAAACAATGGTTTTTGTGAGGTTGCGCGGTTGTTTGAAGGCAAGTAGTGGTGATGTGGGGATGACCTTGGCAAGATGTTCATCTTCATCGATGATGTGTTGAAGGCTGCAAAGAAGATGTTGTAGCTTCTCCGCTCTGGGGAAGTACTGGACGACGAATGGTACTCTGTCGGTTGTGTCCCGTGTTTGTCTTCTGAGGAGGTCGGTCCGGTTTTTTGCTCTGGCATGTTGATGTGTCGAGCGCCATATCCTGTTCGTACGAGGGCACCTTTCAGCGTCTGTAGATGTCTGTTACGCTTCTCCTCGTCTGAGCAGATCCTGTGTATACGGAGAGCTTGTCCATAGGGGGATGGCTTCTTTAATGTGTTTAGGGTGGAAGCTGGAGAAGTGGAGCATCGTGAGGTTATCCGTGGGCTTGCGGTAAAGCGAAGTGCTGAGGTGACCGTCCTTGATGGAGATGAGTGTGTCCAAGAATGCAATCGATTTTGGAGAGTAGTCCATGGTGAGTCTGATGGTTGGATGGAACTTATTGATGTCATCGTGTAGTCGTTTCAGTGATTCTTCGCCGTGGGTCCAAAGGAAAAAAATGTAATTGATGTGGCCGATCTCTCTCCTTCTTGCCGCCTCCTATTGGCGTTTGTTAGAAGGATTGGCAGGTTTGACCACAGTCTGAACACACCTTCCTCGGTGCGAAGCCGGAGCTCCTGGCCGAGGGGCAGGGTGCCTTCCGCTGTGCCGCCAAGGCATCCTCTCCTCATCCACTGACAAGCCTTTATTTACAACGACACGTGTTACCTATTGTGCACCTCGAATCTAACAACCACACTTTCAGTCCGCTCCTACGAAAAGGGGCTCAGGTGAGTTGCATGTCAGCACCCAATTAACTCAAAGGGAATCAATGGATTTGAGGACATAGGACAGGAAAGTTAAGTTGAGGTTGAAGATCAACCATAATCTGATCGAAAGGTGGAGCAGGTTCAAGGGGTCATAATATGGCCTACTGTTTCGTATTTCTAACGTTCCTCCGATTGCAGCCAACCGAGTACATTTACGAACAAACAAATTAGGAGCAGGAATAGGCCACTCGTCCCCTTCCAGCCTGCTCCACCATTCAATAAAATCATGGCTGATCTAACTGTGATCTCAACTTCACATTCCTGTCGACCCCTGATAGGCTTTCAGGCCCTTGTTTCTGAAGAATCTATCGAGCTCTGCCTTAAAGATGTTCAAAGACTCCGACTCCAACATCTTTTGAGGATGAGAATTCCTAAGACTCACAATCCTTTGAGAGAGAAAAATGTTTCCTCATCTCTGTCTTAAATGGGCAACCCCCTTAATTTTAAACAGTATTTTGAAGGGTAGTCACTATTGTTTTTTTTATTCATTGGACGTGGGTATCGAAGGCTGTGCCAGCATTTATTGCCCATCCCTAATTGCCCTTGAGGAGTCAACCACATTGATGTGGGTGTGGAGTCACATGTAGGCCAGACCAGGTAAGAATGGCAGATTTCCTCCCCTAAAGAACATTAGTGAACCAGATCGTTTTTTTTACAACAATCCGTAATGGTTTCATGGTCATCATTAGACTTTTATTCCAGATTTTTATTGAATTCACATTTCACCATCTGCGGAAGTGGGATTTGAACCCCAGTTCTCAGAGCGTTACCCTGGGTCTCTGGTTTATTAGTCCAGTGACAATACCACGAGGCCACCGTACAGGCAATGTGACAGCCAAGTTGCACAAAGAAAGCTCCCACAAACAGTAATGTGATAATGATTGGATAATCTGCTTCACGGTGTTGTTTGAGAGATGAATAATGACCAGGACATTATAGATAACTCCCCTATTCTTCTTTACATCCACCTGAGAGAGTAGATAGGGCCATAAGACCATAAGATGTAGGAGCAGACGTCGACCATTCGGCCCATCGACTCTGCTCCGCCATTCAATGAGCACACCCAAAAAGACAAGGAGCGGGATTCTCCCCTACCCGGCGGGGCGGGGGGTTCCGGCGTAATGGAGTGGCGGGAACCACTCCGGCGTCGGGCCGCCCCAAAGGTGCGGAATTCTCCTCACCTTTAGGGACCAAGCTCTCACCTTGAGGGGCTAGGCCCACGCCGGAGTGGTTTCCGTGCCCATGACTTCCGGCAGTGCAGTATTCTCTCAGTACTGCACTGCATTGTCAGCTCTAGTCTCTGTTAGTTTAGCTGAAAGAAAACCTCATGCCTTCAATAAATATTTTTCACTTACACGTTATTAAACCAGGGGCTGGTTTAGCACAGTGGGCTAAACAGTTGGCTTGTAATGCAGAACAAGGCCAGCAGCGCGGGTTCAATTCCCGTACCGGCCTCCCCGAACAGGCGCTGGAATGTGGCGACTAGGGGCTTTTCACAGTAACTTCATTGAAGTCTACTTGTGACAATAAGTGATTATTATTATTAAGTTGTGGGCATTGGATAGGGAAGGGATTGTCTGGTAATTAATGTCAGGCTGCAGGAGTTCTGTAAGATTTCTCTGCTTTTCTGGTCTCTATTGTTTCAGTGGAAGCAGGTGTCTAAAAAGGATGTTATTTTACATTGAGGCGGGTACACGTGTCTAAGAGTTGGTCGACAACTTGTAGGAGTTCCCTGGAACGGTTTTTAAACTTTGTTGATGCTTCTTGTGAACACCTGATCCTCGACTTGTTCTCTTAAGAGGAGGCATGCCTGGGACAAAAACAGAATTCGGAACGTTTCTCCATAGCAGGAGGCATTCTAAAAATCATGAAAATATTTGAATCCTACACGACTGTGAAAGACGAGCATCAGAATCTCCACAAGACCCCCCCACGCCCACGACAAAGCAAAGGAAGATCGAGCCGATGGCTGCAACGGTAATTTTCTGCAAATGTCAACACCTCATTAATTGGGTTTCTTTAACTTGCACTTTATCAGTCGGGGAATGCCAATGAGCTGGCAACTGAAGGTTATGTTTGATGCTTCAAATGCTCTGGTGTTCAGTTCTGAAACAATGCAGTTAGCAGTGCAAATCCAATTAACTGCGAGCAAATGTGCGTGAGTAGCTGTGTTTGTGGCTATCTGGAGCACAGAGGCCCGCCAAGCCACCAGTTTGTTGTAAGAAGGACTCGGGGGTCAAGAGGGCAGGAACACTAATGGCAAAATTAGGCCATGCTTTTAACCCCAACCATCTTGCTTTGTGAAACCAAATTCCAGTCTCCTTTCACCCTGAACTTATCTGTGTTTTACTCATTTGATGCTGGTCAGATTATGATACAGGTGCATAAAGTGCAAACTATAGCCCCCACTTCGCACACAGCATAAAGCCCATTTTGCCCTTTGTTACAACAAAAGGCATTGATTATCTTAGGGTGTGATTTAACGGGAACATTTCGAAGTGTCGTTTTGGGCGCAATTGGGGCCGTTGTTTCCCGACGACGAGATCACGGCCCACATCAAAGGGCACTTAGTGCTGAAAATGAGCCCCCCCACCCCCCGAGCGTCTCGCCATTACTGGCTGTTTCGCCAACTGATTCGCCAGACTAGTGCCTCAGCATCTCACCAAGGGGGGAGCGCTGTTTTTAAAAGCTCCCTCACCACTCGCTCCCAGCCAGCACACAAGCATGGCAGCTCTACGCTTTGGGGATGCCGACCTGACCAGGATTCCTGATACTGTGGATGGGACATCCTGTTCCCCAGAAGGGGTCGGAGGACCAGCAGTCGTCACCAATACCACCTGGGAGGCCGTGGCAGCGCGGGCAGCAGGACAAGGAACACTGCCGTTCAATGCAGAAAGAAAACCAATGACCTCCAACGAGCTGTAAGGATAAGTTACCTTCTCCTACTCCTTCTTGGACAGTACCTCAGGGTCGAGGATGGCTCGCTCCCGCACCACGCGGTGGCTGAATATTCCAGTCCTGGATCCATGGCAGGTGGTGTTTGATCAGGTGGGTGGGTGGTGTAACGCTCTGGAATCTGCGCTCTCCCTGCAATGCCCCTCTCTCCCTGCTGCTGCTCCCCTCCCCCCCGCTGCTGCCCCTCTCTCCCGCTGCTGCCCCTCTCTCCCGCTGCTGCTCCTCTCTCCCGCGGCTGCTCCTCTCCCCCCGCTGCTGCTCCTCTCTTCCCGCTGCTGCTCCTCTCTCCCGCTGCTGCTCCTCTCTCCCGCTGCTGCTCCTCTCCCCCCGCTGCTGCTCCTCTCTTCCCGCTGCTGCTCCTCTCTCCCCGCTGCTGCTCCTCTCTCCCCACTGCTGCCCCTCTCTCCCCACTGCTGCTCCTCTCCCCCCGCTGCTGCTCCTCTCTCCCCCCGCTGCTGCTCCTCTCTCCCCGCTGCTGCTTCTCTCCCCCCGCTGCTGCTCCTCTCTCCGCGCTGCTGCTCCTCTCTCCCCGCTGCTGCTCCTCTCCCCCCACTGTTCCTCTCTCCCCGCTGCTGCCTCTCTCTCCCCGCTGCTGCCCCTCTCTCCCTGCTGCTGCTCCTCTCCCCCCGCTGCTGCTCCACTCTCCCCGCTGCTGCTCCTCTCTCCCGCTGCTGCTCCTCTCCCCCCCGCTGCTGCTCCTCTCTCCCCGCTGCTGCTCCTCTCTCCCCGCTGCTGCTCCACTCCCCCCGCTGCTGCTCCACTCTCCCCGCTGCTGCTCCTCTCTCCCCGCTGCTGCTCCTCTCCCCCGCTGCTGCTCCACTCTCCCCACTGCTGCTGCTCTCTCCCCGCTGCTGCTCCTGTATCCCCGCTGCTGCCTCTCTCCCCCCGCTGCTGCTCCTCTCTCCCGCTGCTGCTCCTCTCTCCCGCTGCTGCTCCTCTCCCCCCTCTGCTGCTCCTCTCTCCCCGCTGCTGCTCCTCTCTCCCCGCTGCTGCTCCACTCTCCCCGCTGCTGCTCCTCTCTCCCTGCTGCTGCTTCTCTCCCCCCGCTGCTGCTCCTCTCTCCCCGCTGCTGCTTCTCTCCCCCCGCTGCTGCTCCTCTCTCCCCGCTGCTGCTCCACTCTCCCCGCTGCTGCTCCTCTCTCCCCGCTGCTGCTCCTCTCTCCCCGCTGCTGCTTCTCTCCCCCCGCTGCTGCTCCTCTCTCCCCGCTGCTGCTCCTCTCTCCCCACTGCTGCCCCTCTCTCCCCACTGCTGCTCCTCTCCCCCCGCTGCTGCTCCTCTCTCCCCCCGCTGCTGCTCCTCTCTCCCCGCTGCTGCTTCTCTCCCCCCGCTGCTGCTCCTCTCTCCGCGCTGCTGCTCCTCTCTCCCCGCTGCTGCTCCTCTCCCCCCACTGTTCCTCTCTCCCCGCTGCTGCCTCTCTCTCCCCGCTGCTGCCCCTCTCTCCCTGCTGCTGCTCCTCTCCCCCCGCTGCTGCTCCACTCTCCCCGCTGCTGCTCCTCTCTCCCGCTGCTGCTCCTCTCCCCCCCGCTGCTGCTCCTCTCTCCCCGCTGCTGCTCCTCTCTCCCCGCTGCTGCTCCACTCCCCCCGCTGCTGCTCCACTCTCCCCGCTGCTGCTCCTCTCTCCCCGCTGCTGCTCCTCTCCCCCGCTGCTGCTCCACTCTCCCCACTGCTGCTGCTCTCTCCCCGCTGCTGCTCCTGTCTCCCCGCTGCTGCCTCTCTCCCCCCGCTGCTGCTCCTCTCTCCCGCTGCTGCTCCTCTCTCCCGCTGCTGCTCCTCTCCCCCCTCTGCTGCTCCTCTCTCCCCGCTGCTGCTCCTCTCTCCCCGCTGCTGCTCCACTCTCCCCGCTGCTGCTCCTCTCTCCCTGCTGCTGCTTCTCTCCCCCCGCTGCTGCTCCTCTCTCCCCGCTGCTGCTTCTCTCCCCCCGCTGCTGCTCCTCTCTCCCCGCTGCTGCTCCACTCTCCCCGCTGCTGCTCCTCTCTCCCCGCTGCTGCTCCTCTCTCCCCGCTGCTGCTTCTCTCCCCCCGCTGCTGCTCCTCTCTCCCCGCTGCTGCTCCTCTCTCCACGCTGCTGCTCCTCTCTCCCCGCTGCTGCTTCTCTCCCCCCGCTGCTGCTCCTCTCTCCCCGCTGCTGCTCCTCTCTCCCTGCTGCTGCTTCTCTCCCCCCGCTGCTGCTCCTCTCTCCACGCTGCTGCTCCTCTCTCCACGCTGCTGCTCCTCTCTCCACGCTGCTGCTCCTCTCCCCCCACTGTTCCTCTCTCCCCGCTGCTGCTCCTCTCCCCCCTCTGCTGCTCCTCTCTCCCCGCTGCTGCTCCTCTCTCCCCGCTGCTGCTCCACTCCCCCCGCTGCTGCTCCACTCTCCCCGCTGCTGCTCCTCTCTCCCCGCTGCTGCTCCTCTCCCCCGCTGCTGCTCCACTCTCCCCACTGCTGCTGCTCTCTCCCCGCTGCTGCTCCTGTATCCCCGCTGCTGCCTCTCTCCCCCCGCTGCTGCTCCTCTCTCCCGCTGCTGCTCCTCTCTCCCGCTGCTGCTCCTCTCCCCCCTCTGCTGCTCCTCTCTCCCCGCTGCTGCTCCTCTCTCCCCGCTGCTGCTCCACTCTCCCCGCTGCTGCTCCTCTCTCCCTGCTGCTGCTTCTCTCCCCCCGCTGCTGCTCCTCTCTCCCCGCTGCTGCTTCTCTCCCCCCGCTGCTGCTCCTCTCTCCCCGCTGCTGCTCCACTCTCCCCGCTGCTGCTCCTCTCTCCCCGCTGCTGCTCCTCTCTCCCCGCTGCTGCTTCTCTCCCCCCGCTGCTGCTCCTCTCTCCCCGCTGCTGCTCCTCTCTCCCCACTGCTGCCCCTCTCTCCCCACTGCTGCTCCTCTCCCCCCGCTGCTGCTCCTCTCTCCCCCCGCTGCTGCTCCTCTCTCCCCGCTGCTGCTTCTCTCCCCCCGCTGCTGCTCCTCTCTCCGCGCTGCTGCTCCTCTCTCCCCGCTGCTGCTCCTCTCCCCCCACTGTTCCTCTCTCCCCGCTGCTGCCTCTCTCTCCCCGCTGCTGCCCCTCTCTCCCTGCTGCTGCTCCTCTCCCCCCGCTGCTGCTCCACTCTCCCCGCTGCTGCTCCTCTCTCCCGCTGCTGCTCCTCTCCCCCCCGCTGCTGCTCCTCTCTCCCCGCTGCTGCTCCTCTCTCCCCGCTGCTGCTCCACTCCCCCCGCTGCTGCTCCACTCTCCCCGCTGCTGCTCCTCTCTCCCCGCTGCTGCTCCTCTCCCCCGCTGCTGCTCCACTCTCCCCACTGCTGCTGCTCTCTCCCCGCTGCTGCTCCTGTCTCCCCGCTGCTGCCTCTCTCCCCCCGCTGCTGCTCCTCTCTCCCGCTGCTGCTCCTCTCTCCCGCTGCTGCTCCTCTCCCCCCTCTGCTGCTCCTCTCTCCCCGCTGCTGCTCCTCTCTCCCCGCTGCTGCTCCACTCTCCCCGCTGCTGCTCCTCTCTCCCTGCTGCTGCTTCTCTCCCCCCGCTGCTGCTCCTCTCTCCCCGCTGCTGCTTCTCTCCCCCCGCTGCTGCTCCTCTCTCCCCGCTGCTGCTCCACTCTCCCCGCTGCTGCTCCTCTCTCCCCGCTGCTGCTCCTCTCTCCCCGCTGCTGCTTCTCTCCCCCCGCTGCTGCTCCTCTCTCCCCGCTGCTGCTCCTCTCTCCACGCTGCTGCTCCTCTCTCCCCGCTGCTGCTTCTCTCCCCCCGCTGCTGCTCCTCTCTCCCCGCTGCTGCTCCTCTCTCCCTGCTGCTGCTTCTCTCCCCCCGCTGCTGCTCCTCTCTCCACGCTGCTGCTCCTCTCTCCACGCTGCTGCTCCTCTCTCCACGCTGCTGCTCCTCTCCCCCCACTGTTCCTCTCTCCCCGCTGCTGCTCCTCTCTCCACGCTGCTGCTCCTCTCTCCACGCTGCTGCTCCTCTCCCCCCACTGTTCCTCTCTCCACGCTGCTGCTCCTCTCTCCCCGCTGCTGCTTCTCTCCCCCCGCTGCTGCTCCTCTCTCCCCGCTGCTGCTTCTCTCCCCCCGCTGCTGCTCCTCTCTCCACGCTGCTGCTCCTCTCTCCACGCTGCTGCTCCTCTCTCCACGCTGCTGCTCCTCTCTCCCCGCTGCTGCTCCTCTCTCCCCGCTGCTGCTCCTCTCTCCACGCTGCTGCTCCTCTCCCCCCACTGTTCCTCTCTCCCCGCTGCTGCTCCTCTCTCCCCGCTGCTGCTCCTCTCCCCCCACTGTTCCTCTCTCCACGCTGCTGCTCCTCTCTCCCCGCTGCTGCTTCTCTCCCCCCGCTGCTGCTCCTCTCTCCCCGCTGCTGCTTCTCTCCCCCCGCTGCTGCTCCTCTCTCCACGCTGCTGCTCCTCTCTCCACGCTGCTGCTCCTCTCTCCCCGCTGCTGCTCCTCTCTCCCCGCTGCTGCTCCTCTCTCCCCGCTGCTGCTCCTCTCCCCCCACTGTTCCTCTCTCCACGCTGCTGCTCCTCTCTCCACGCTGCTGCTCCTCTCTCCACGCTGCTGCTCCTCTCTCCACGCTGCTGCTCCTCTCTCCCCGCTGCTGCTCCTCTCTCCCCTCTGCTGTTCCTCTCTCCGCGCTGCTGCTCCTCTCTCCCCGCTGCTGCTCCTCTCCCCCCACTGTTCCTCTCTCCACGCTGCTGCTCCTCTCTCCCCGCTGCTGCTCCTCTCTCCCCGCTGCTGCTCCTCTCCCCCCACTGTTCCTCTCTCCACGCTGCTGCTCCTCTCTCCCCGCTGCTGCTTCTCTCCCCCCGCTGCTGCTCCTCTCTCCCCGCTGCTGCTTCTCTCCCCCCGCTGCTGCTCCTCTCTCCACGCTGCTGCTCCTCTCTCCACGCTGCTGCTCCTCTCTCCACGCTGCTGCTCCTCTCTCCACGCTGCTGCTCCTCTCTCCACGCTGCTGCTCCTCTCTCCCCGCTGCTGCTCCTCTCCCCCCACTGTTCCTCTCTCCCCGCTGCTGCCCCTCTCCCCCCCCTGCTGCTCCACTCTCCCCGCTGCTGCCCCACTCTCCCGCTGCTGCTCCTCTTTCCCCACTGTTGCCTCGTGCGAGTCATGGGGGTGGCCATCTTGGCGGCGGCCATCTTCAAAACTCAAAACGTGCGACCGACGGCGGCGGCCATTTTGCAAGTCCGATGCAATCGTGGACTCTGACTGCCCGCAACTGGGAGCGATCACGCTCGATCAATCTCGGCCGAAGCACCTGCGAAGCTCAATGATGCAGGTTCAACGGCCGCGACACCCCCTGCCTTTTTGACTCCGGGAGCACGGAGAGTTTTATCCATCCAGACATGGTAAGATGCTGCTCCCTGCGCACCTCTCCCGCCTCCCAAACTATCACCCTCGCATTTGGTCCAAATCACGGGGTATTGTGTCGCGAGCCTCGCTATCCAAGGCGCCAAATACGCCCGTTTTAAACTTTATGTCCTCCCTCACCTCTGCGCCCCCTGCTGCTCAGTCTGGACTTTCAGTGCAGCCACCGAAGCCTGACCCTGAAGTTCGGCGTACCCCTGCCCCCGCTCACAGTATGTAGCCTAGCGACACTCAAAGTTGCACCACCCACCTCTTCGCGAACCTCACCTCCGACTGTAAGCCCGTCGCCACCAGGAGTCGGTGGTACAGTGCCCAAGACATGACTTTCATCAAGTCAGAGGTTCAGCGGCTACTAAAAGAAGGGGTCATAGAGGCTAGCAACAGCCCTTGGAGGGCACAAGTACTGGTAGTCCACTCCGGAGAAAAACAACGTATGGTGGTGGACTATAGCCAGACCATAAACCGCTTTGTGCAACTCGATGCGTACCCACTTCCCCGCATAGCAGAAATGGTCAAATGATGGATCAAATGGTGGACCAGTACGGCTTACGGGCTACATACCCGTACCTGGACAATGTCACTATCTGCGGCCATGACCAGCAGGACCACGACGAAAACCTGAGGAAGTTCCTCCAGACCGACCGGGCCCTCAATCTGACATACAATAAAGAGAAATGCATGTTCCACACAACCCGGCTAGCCATCCTCGGCTACGTCGTGGAAAATGGGGTCCAAGGGCCAGACCCCGACCGCTTGCGCCCCCTTAAGGAACTTCCCCTCCCCCGTAGCCACAAGGCACTCAAACCAGCCACTGCTGCTCCTCTCTCCCCGCTGCTGCTCCTCTCCCCCCGCTGCTGCTCCTCTCTCCCCGCTGCTGCTCCTCTCCCCCCGCTGCTGCTCCTCTCTCCCCGCTGCTGCTCCTCTCCCCCCGCTGCTGCTCCTCTCCCCCCGCTGCTGCTCCTCTCTCCCCGCTGCTGCTCCTCTCCCCCCGCTGCTGCTCCTCTCTCCCCGCTGCTGCACCTCTCCCCCCGCTGCTGCTCCTCTCCCTCTGCTGCTGCTCCTCTCTCCCCGCTGCTGCTCCTCTCTCCCCGCTGCTGCACCTCTCCCCCCGCTGCTGCTCCTCTCTCCCCGCTGCTGCTCCTCTCCCCCCGCTGCTGCTCCTCTCCCTCTGCTGCTGCTCCTCTCTCCCCGCTGCTGCTCCTCTCTCCCCGCTGCTGCTCCTCTCCCCCCGCTGCTGCTTCTCTCCCCCCGCTGCTGGTCCTCTCCCCCCTCTGCTGCTCCTCTCTCCCCGCTGCTGCTCCTCTCTCCCCGCTGCTGCTCCTCTCCCCCCGCTGCTGCTCCTCTCTCCCCGCTGCTGCTCCTCTCCCCCCCCTGCTGCTCCTCTCTCCCCGCTGCTGCTCCTCTCCCCCCGCTGCTGCTCCTCTCCCCCCTCTGCTGCTCCTCTCTCACCGCTGCTGGTCCTCTCCCCCCTCTGCTGCTCCTCTCTCCCCGCTGCTGCTCCTCTCTCCCCGCTGCTGCTCCTCTCCCCCCGCTGCTGCTCCTCTCCCCCCCCTGCTGCTCCTCTCTCCCCGCTGCTGCTCCTCTCTCCCCGCTGCTGCTCCTCTCCCCCCGCTGCTGCTCCTCTCCCCCCCCTGCTGCTCCTCTCCCCCCGCTGCTGCTCCTCTCTCCCCGCTGCTGCTCCTCTCCCCCCGCTGCTGCTCCTCTCTCCCCGCTGCTGCTCCTCTCCCCCCCCTGCTGCTCCTCTCTCCCCGCTGCTGCTCCTCTCCCCCCGCTGCTGCTCCTCTCCCCCCCCTGCTGCTCCTCTCCCCCCGCTGCTGCTCCTCTCTCCCCTCTGCTGCTCCTCTCCCCCCGCTGCTGCTCCTCTCTCCCCGCTGCTGCTCCTCTCCCCCCCCTGCTGCTCCTCTCTCCCCGCTGCTGCTCCTCTCCCCCCGCTGCTGCTCCTCTCCCCCCTCTGCTGCTCCTCTCTCCCCGCTGCTGGTCCTCTCCCCGCTGCTGCCCCTCTCTCCCCGCTGCTGCTCCTCTCCCCCCGCTGCTGCTCCTCTCTCCCCGCTGCTGCTCCTCTCCCCCCCCTGCTGCTCCTCTCCCCCCGCTGCTGCTCCTCTCTCCCCGCTGCTGCTCCTCTCCCCCCGCTGCTGCTCCTCTCTCCCCGCTGCTGCTCCTCTCCCCCCCCTGCTGCTCCTCTCTCCCCGCTGCTGCTCCTCTCCCCCCGCTGCTGCTCCTCTCCCCCCTCTGCTGCTCCTCTCTCACCGCTGCTGGTCCTCTCCCCCCTCTGCTGCTCCTCTCTCCCCGCTGCTGCTCCTCTCTCCCCGCTGCTGCTCCTCTCCCCCCGCTGCTGCTCCTCTCCCCCCCCTGCTGCTCCTCTCTCCCCGCTGCTGCTCCTCTCTCCCCGCTGCTGCTCCTCTCCCCCCGCTGCTGCTCCTCTCCCCCCCCTGCTGCTCCTCTCCCCCCGCTGCTGCTCCTCTCTCCCCGCTGCTGCTCCTCTCCCCCCGCTGCTGCTCCTCTCTCCCCGCTGCTGCTCCTCTCCCCCCCCTGCTGCTCCTCTCTCCCCGCTGCTGCTCCTCTCCCCCCGCTGCTGCTCCTCTCCCCCCCCTGCTGCTCCTCTCCCCCCGCTGCTGCTCCTCTCTCCCCTCTGCTGCTCCTCTCCCCCCGCTGCTGCTCCTCTCTCCCCGCTGCTGCTCCTCTCCCCCCCCTGCTGCTCCTCTCTCCCCGCTGCTGCTCCTCTCCCCCCGCTGCTGCTCCTCTCCCCCCTCTGCTGCTCCTCTCTCCCCGCTGCTGGTCCTCTCCCCGCTGCTGCCCCTCTCTCCCCGCTGCTGCTCCTCTCCCCCCGCTGCTGCTCCTCTCTCCCCGCTGCTGCTCCTCTCCCCCCCCTGCTGCTCCTCTCCCCCCGCTGCTGCTCCTCTCTCCCCGCTGCTGCTCCTCTCCCCCCGCTGCTGCTCCTCTCTCCCCGCTGCTGCTCCTCTCCCCCCGCTGCTGCTCCTCTCTCCCCGCTGCTGCTCCTCTCCCCCCGCTGCTGCTCCTCTCCCCCCGCTGCTGCTCCTCTCTCCCCGCTGCTGCTCCTCTCCCCCCGCTGCTGCTCCTCTCTCCCCGCTGCTGCACCTCTCCCCCCGCTGCTGCTCCTCTCCCTCTGCTGCTGCTCCTCTCTCCCCGCTGCTGCTCCTCTCTCCCCGCTGCTGCACCTCTCCCCCCGCTGCTGCTCCTCTCTCCCCGCTGCTGCTCCTCTCCCCCCGCTGCTGCTCCTCTCCCTCTGCTGCTGCTCCTCTCTCCCCGCTGCTGCTCCTCTCTCCCCGCTGCTGCTCCTCTCCCCCCGCTGCTGCTTCTCTCCCCCCGCTGCTGGTCCTCTCCCCCCTCTGCTGCTCCTCTCTCCCCGCTGCTGCTCCTCTCTCCCCGCTGCTGCTCCTCTCCCCCCGCTGCTGCTCCTCTCTCCCCGCTGCTGCTCCTCTCCCCCCCTGCTGCTCCTCTCTCCCCGCTGCTGCTCCTCTCCCCCCGCTGCTGCGCCTCTCCCCCCTCTGCTGCTCCTCTCTCACCGCTGCTGGTCCTCTCCCCCCTCTGCTGCTCCTCTCTCCCCGCTGCTGCTCCTCTCTCCCCGCTGCTGCTCCTCTCCCCCCGCTGCTGCTCCTCTCCCCCCCCTGCTGCTCCTCTCCCCCCCCTGCTGCTCCTCTCTCCCCGCTGCTGCTCCTCTCTCCCCGCTGCTGCTCCTCTCCCCCCGCTGCTGCTCCTCTCCCCCCCCTGCTGCTCCTCTCCCCCCGCTGCTGCTCCTCTCTCCCCGCTGCTGCTCCTCTCCCCCCGCTGCTGCTCCTCTCTCCCCGCTGCTGCTCCTCTCCCCCCCCTGCTGCTCCTCTCTCCCCGCTGCTGCTCCTCTCCCCCCGCTGCTGCTCCTCTCCCCCCCCCTGCTGCTCCTCTCCCCCCGCTGCTGCTCCTCTCTCCCCTCTGCTGCTCCTCTCCCCCCGCTGCTGCTCCTCTCTCCCCGCTGCTGCTCCTCTCCCCCCCCTGCTGCTCCTCTCTCCCCGCTGCTGCTCCTCTCCCCCCGCTGCTGCTCCTCTCCCCCCTCTGCTGCTCCTCTCTCCCCGCTGCTGGTCCTCTCCCCGCTGCTGCCCCTCTCTCCCCGCTGCTGCTCCTCTCCCCCCGCTGCTGCTCCTCTCTCCCCGCTGCTGCTCCTCTCCCCCCCCTGCTGCTCCTCTCCCCCCGCTGCTGCTCCTCTCTCCCCGCTGCTGCTCCTCTCCCCCCGCTGCTGCTCCTCTCTCCCCGCTGCTGCTCCTCTCCCCCCGCTGCTGCTCCTCTCTCCCCGCTGCTGCTCCTCTCCCCCCGCTGCTGCTCCTCTCCCCCCGCTGCTGCTCCTCTCTCCCCGCTGCTGCTCCTCTCCCCCCGCTGCTGCTCCTCTCTCCCCGCTGCTGCACCTCTCCCCCCGCTGCTGCTCCTCTCCCTCTGCTGCTGCTCCTCTCTCCCCGCTGCTGCTCCTCTCTCCCCGCTGCTGCACCTCTCCCCCCGCTGCTGCTCCTCTCTCCCCGCTGCTGCTCCTCTCCCCCCGCTGCTGCTCCTCTCCCTCTGCTGCTGCTCCTCTCTCCCCGCTGCTGCTCCTCTCTCCCCGCTGCTGCTCCTCTCCCCCCGCTGCTGCTTCTCTCCCCCCGCTGCTGGTCCTCTCCCCCCTCTGCTGCTCCTCTCTCCCCGCTGCTGCTCCTCTCTCCCCGCTGCTGCTCCTCTCCCCCCGCTGCTGCTCCTCTCTCCCCGCTGCTGCTCCTCTCCCCCCCTGCTGCTCCTCTCTCCCCGCTGCTGCTCCTCTCCCCCCGCTGCTGCTCCTCTCCCCCCTCTGCTGCTCCTCTCTCACCGCTGCTGGTCCTCTCCCCCCTCTGCTGCTCCTCTCTCCCCGCTGCTGCTCCTCTCTCCCCGCTGCTGCTCCTCTCCCCCCGCTGCTGCTCCTCTCCCCCCCCTGCTGCTCCTCTCTCCCCGCTGCTGCTCCTCTCTCCCCGCTGCTGCTCCTCTCCCCCCGCTGCTGCTCCTCTCCCCCCCCTGCTGCTCCTCTCCCCCCGCTGCTGCTCCTCTCTCCCCGCTGCTGCTCCTCTCCCCCCGCTGCTGCTCCTCTCTCCCCGCTGCTGCTCCTCTCCCCCCCCTGCTGCTCCTCTCTCCCCGCTGCTGCTCCTCTCCCCCCGCTGCTGCTCCTCTCCCCCCCCTGCTGCTCCTCTCCCCCCGCTGCTGCTCCTCTCTCCCCTCTGCTGCTCCTCTCCCCCCGCTGCTGCTCCTCTCTCCCCGCTGCTGCTCCTCTCCCCCCCCTGCTGCTCCTCTCTCCCCGCTGCTGCTCCTCTCCCCCCGCTGCTGCTCCTCTCCCCCCTCTGCTGCTCCTCTCTCCCCGCTGCTGGTCCTCTCCCCGCTGCTGCCCCTCTCTCCCCGCTGCTGCTCCTCTCCCCCCGCTGCTGCTCCTCTCTCCCCGCTGCTGCTCCTCTCCCCCCCCTGCTGCTCCTCTCTCCCCGCTGCTGCTCCTCTCCCCCCGCTGCTGCTCCTCTCTCCCCGCTGCTGCACCTCTCCCCCCGCTGCTGCTCCTCTCTCCCCGCTGCTGCACCTCTCCCCCCGCTGCTGCTCCTCTCTCCCCACTGCTGCTCATCTCCCCCCGCTGCTGCTCCTCTCTCCCCGCTGCTGCTCCTCATGCATGTGGTTGACTGCCCTGTGAAATGCCCGAGCAAGCCATCAGTTCAAGGGTTGACAACAAAGGTTTAACTTTGACGATGATGCCCATACCCATGAAAGAATAAATTAAACATAACGACTGCTTTGGAAATGGATAGTGCCCCATGGGGATTCTATTAATTAATTTCCAAGATGGGGCCATTGCAGGCAGCACCAGCATTTATTGCCCATCTGTACTGCCCTCCATTTCAGAGGGCATCTGAGAGTCAACCATGTTGTGGATCTGGAGTCACATGTTCGCCAGGCCAGGTTTGGGCGGCATGGTAGCATAGTGGTTAGCACTGTTGCATCACAGCGCCAGGGTCCCAGGTTCGATTCCAGCTTGGGTCACTGTCTGTGCGGAGTCTGCACGTTCTCCCCGTGTCTGCGTGGGTTTCCTCCGGGTGCAGCGGTTTCCTCCCACAAGTCCCGAAAGACGTGCTGTTAGGTAATTTGGACATTCTGAATTCTCCCTCAGTGTACCCGAACAGGCGCCGGAGTGTGGCGACTAGGGGCATTTCACAGCAACTTCATTGCAGTGTTAATGTAAGCCTACTTGCGACACTAATAAAGATTATTATTCGATTATTATGGCCGGATGGCAGATTCCCAGGACATTTGGTGAGCCAGATGGGTTTTAATTCCAGGTTTTTAAAAACATTTCTCCACCTGCCATGGCTGGACTTGAGCCCCAGTCCCTAGATCTTGCCCTGAGATGTCGGGATTACTAGTCCAGGGATAACGTCACTACGCCAGCACCTCCCTGAAGGTGAAGCGGCATCGCCTTCTGCAAATTGGTCTGCCAGATGCTGATGCACTGTGGGTGCCAGTCGCTGCCACAGCTGGAATGCAAGGGCTGGGCCTTAGGTGAGTTCAGGGGTAGGGGCGGGGAGGGTGGTCAGCAGCACTGGCCTGCCGTTTTAGGTAAGTATTTTCTAAAGAGACATATCTCCCTCGTGGGGGCCGCCATGATCCTTTTCAACACTTCTCTTTCGGCCACAGGTTGATCTGGTAAAGCCTGGCATTGGGCTGACTATTCAATGGGACTAACACCTACTTTACTTTGGCGCTCGAACCGATATGGTGCCAAACGTGTTCTCGGGATTGTTTGGCCATGGGAGCCTCTGTGACGTCAATCTTCACAGTGGGCCTGCCTGCACCCCCAAAAGGAGCCTAAATTGAGTCTTGTTGCGCTGCGTCTGAAAACTGGGGAACCGGTTCAATTTTCATCCCAACAAATCATACAACCGGGGCAGCACAGTAGCATTGTGGATAGCACAATTGCTTCACAGCTCCAGGGTCCCAGGTTCGATTCCGGCTTGGGTCACTGTCTGTGCGGAGTCTGCCCATCCTCCCCGTGTGTGCGTGGGTTTCCTCCGGGTGCTCCGGTTTCCTCCCACAGTCCAAAGATGTGCAGGTTAGGTGGATTGGCCATGATAAATTGCCCTTAATGTCCAAAATTGCGCTTAGTGTTGGGTGGGGTTGCTGGGTTATGGGGATAGGGTGGAGGTGTTGACCTTGGGTAGGGTGCTCTTTCCAAGAGCCGGTGCAGACTCGATGGGCAGAATGGCCTCCTTCTGCACTGTAAATTCTATGTTAAAACATAACATTGAACATGAGAAAACGGTATCGCTAAACCTGTATAACTGAATGATTGTGTGGCAAGAAAATATTTCCAGAGAGCGGTGTGATGTTACGATAAATCTGTCAAAGGAATTCCGTAACAGTTTATTGGAGGTTGGTTTTTAGAGTATACAAGGTGACGTTTGATGGAGGTGATGGATATCTTGTACTCTGACTGGAGAGCCAGTGGGAGCACCGTGTCGCCTCTTTTAGGGAAGACCCATCGCATCAAATGCCAATCACTCCCTTAACTAAGTAGTGGTGGGCCTTTCCTGGGATCAACGATCTTAGGGGCAATGGTCATGCCCGCTGAGAGCTGCTGGCCAATCAGAGGCTGGGAGTTCTTCATTGCATGGCAGCGCCACAGGGTGGAAGTGGCCGTTGTTGGTATTACACCCATTCAAGGCCTAGCGTTGCCATGCACACGTGAGTGATGGTGTTTTTGAAAACTCACCACTATTCTTAGAATTCCCCCTATACCAAAAAGGGCCGACATTCTAAATGGTGATCAGGGATTCTCACTCCCCGACTCCGATACAGGCTTCAGTGGGTGCTATTCAGGTCAAACTATGTTTTCAAGTTATCCCCCGGTATAACCCACACCTTCACCGAAGATTTCATCTACTTACCACTTAGTAGCATCGATCCTGGGTCCCGCATTGCTAGGTAAGTAAAGTAGACTGATAACCACTGTTTCAGGTTAAAACTTTTGAGTTATTTTATTATTATATATTTTTTTCTCTTTTTAAAAGATGCAATCACTGTCTTTACAGAAAAGTAAAAAGATCTTGCTTCTGGATTCTTCTGGTTGGTTGAAGGGACCTTCAGGCCCAACTTGACAATCAATCTTCTTTTTAAAATCTGGTCTTCTTTAGATGTATTCGCTGGTTAGCTCAGTTGCTGTGTCCTATCTTTCCCATGTACCAAGCTATGGGAGCTGGCTCTGCTGGCTATCTCTGAGCTGACTCTGTGCTGAATCTGCCTACTCTTTAAATTCTAGTCTTCCTTAGATGTATTAGCTATTTTAGTTCGGCTGCTTTGCCCTGTCTCTTTCCCATGACCGAGCTGACTGTAATCTGACTCTAGCTGCTTGTTCCTTCTCTGCTTCTCTCTCTCTCCCTCTGAGTTCTGGTTCTGGTTCTGGTTCTGTCTGCTAGCCCCTTTCTTCGGGTTTATATTCTCTTTCTAACAATTAAGTTTTTATGACGTTATTGTAAAGTAACTCTTATTTTCTTTGATTGTAAAACGTATCTTTGATCTAAACCTTCTAATCCAACAAAGTATTCATTTTGACATGACTTCATCTCATAGATCTGATTACATTGTTTCCTTTGTGATGTTCAAAATGCTTTGGTTTCAAGAGGTGTTACTTTTAATTCCTGTCATTTCTATAGTTTTATTTTCCAATTGTGTCCTCAGCTCACAATTTTGACTTTGATTTTGGCTTTGAATTATGTTTCTTGTAGACTGATAGTCTCCAGTTTTCTTTAATTTACCTGGTATTAGCAAATTTTCACACCTAGAATTCTCACCAAATTCAACTGAACCTCATCCTTTTCTTTCCCAGATCCTTACTAAGATAGTTCCTTTCAATGAAGGTGTGAGGCATTGTTTTTGGGTTCATTCAAAATCCTGTTTGTCTTGTTTACTAAGCTTGCTTGACCAAGGCTATCTGCATTTGAAAATGAAATGAAATGAAAAGAAAATCGCATTTGTCACAAGCAGGCTTCAATGAAGTTACTGTGAAAAGCCCCTAGTCGCCACATTCCGGCGCCTGTTCGGGGAGGCTGGTACGGGAATTGAACCGTGCTGCTGGCCTGCCTTGGTCTGCTTTCAAAGCTAGCGATTTAGCCCAGTGCTAAACAGCATTCTACAATCTTTCCCTGACAGCTGCTGTTAACCCTTTGTGGGATATTTCCCTGTATCCCCTCATGTTTCTCTCAGACCAGATATTGCCAGACTTCCATGTTTCAAATGACACATCTTTCCATATTTTCAATAACAAAGGTGAGAGGTGAGTTGGAGGGTGTAGGATGCTCAGTATCAAGGGTGGCTCTTGAAGGCCCTCCATTTCCCAATGCCGGGTCCCTTGATCCAGCATGGTTCCTGACAATGAGGGACCCCCTCCACTCCCGGGACCAGGAAGCCTGGAAGCAAACATGTCAGGGTTTGTTTTTCGAGTACTCCCCATGGGGAACCCCCCCCC
This sequence comes from Scyliorhinus torazame, assembly GCF_047496885.1. Classification (NCBI taxonomy): domain Eukaryota; kingdom Metazoa; phylum Chordata; class Chondrichthyes; order Carcharhiniformes; family Scyliorhinidae; genus Scyliorhinus; species Scyliorhinus torazame. The sequence continues at coordinate 19,180,517 of NC_092717.1, read as the reverse complement.
CCCCGCCCATTGCTAGGTGAGTAGCACTGGCAGCAGAATGAGGCCCTTAAGTTGCCCTTAAGTGGGCATCAAATGGAGAACACCTCTGCTCCCCTTCCAAATAGTGCAGTGGGATCCTTTATGTCTTCCCAAGAGTGTAGACCAGGCCTTGGTTCAAAGTCGAAGAATAACAACCTTGTCATAACATTGGGTTGGTAACACAATAGTACAAGGAAATATCCCCTGGTGACAATTACTTTTGAACATTGTGCAACATATTTCAGACATAGCAACCTATATTCTGTGTGCTTATTTCATTGATAAACTTTTTAAAAACTCTCTGCAAAAGTGTTGCTTCCGAAGTGATTCACTTCTGCTGAAGCTGGTACATCTTTGACTTTGTGCTGAGGAAATGCAGGTCATTTTCAACCTTGTACCCCAGGCAGTAAACTGAGGGAATGATAAGCCGGCCCATTGTAGAACCGGCCCCTGTTTCATCCTTACGGGTTCAAGCAACAAGGTTGAATTTCTTTTTAGTTGATCCATTCTCGTGATGTGAGTGTGCCCGGCAAGGCGAGAATTTATTGCCTATCCTTAATTGTTCTGGAGTAGGTGGGTGATGAGCCCTCATTCTTGAATCGAGGTTGGCACAAGGTGCCCGGAGTTTAACCCAGCGACGGTGAAGGAACCGGGATGCAGTTACAAGTCAGGATGCTGTGTGACCTGGATGGCAATGTGCGGGTGGTGGTGTTGCCATGTGTCTGCTGCCCTTGTCCTTCAAGCGGGTAGAGTTTGCGGGTTTGGAAGGTGTAGACGAAAAAGGCTTGGTGAGTTGCTGCAGTGCATCCTGCAGACGGTGCACACTGTTGCCACTATGGTGTAGGGGGTGGAGGTTTAAGGTGGTGGGTGGGGTGGCAGCCAAGCGGGCTGCTTTGTCCTGGATGGGGCCGAGTTTCCTGAGTGTCGTTGGAGCTGCACTCATCCAGGCAAGTGGAGAGTATCCCATCACGCTTCTGACATGTTGCTTGAAATTATGGCTTTGGGGAGTCAAGAGGTGAGTTACTCATCTCGTAATGGCCCACCGCTCAATAGCCGGATGATTTAACATGATTCAAATGATTACAATCAAATTGATTTGCTCTTAACTCAAGTCGCTTGTATAATTGGCTGTCTTGTTGGACAACGATTTAATCATCTTGGTTAGCATTTGTTGAGAATTGATTAGTCCTTTCAAGATTACAGCTTTTTTGGAGCACAAATGAGGGGAAGAGGCAATAAATTTGTCCCCACCTTGACAAGGGATATCATTACGTAGAAATTTAATCAGGTGTCTTGGTGAGCACCCACAACCTATTACATTTTCAAGGTGGTTTCTCCCAGGCTTCCCTTCCTGTAACCACTGACATATTGCTGCCACTTTGATTCACCACTCTCACCCTGGAATTCCCAGCACATCTCCCAGCTAATCCCGATTCGGCAGAGGGTACGGCCACAGGCAACGTGTTGTTGAGGAAGAGGCAGGGAGTGGCTTGGTTTGTCCAGCTGAACATCCCCTTCCCTCGGCCTCTGCCCCTCTCGATCTCGGACTCTACTCCTTCCTATCAATGCTGCCCTTTACCTACCCTCCCTGATCACTGACTGCCCTCCTTCCCTTCCCGATCGTGCCCCCTTCCTGAACCCCTTTTAATGATCTGTTTGGAGGCTGTTGTTAGTTCCATGCCGGCCTGATCTTTGAATCCTCTTCATCCATTAGGACACCCATTAGGTGTGTCGAGCTCAGCCAATGTATTCAAATGAAGTTTGAGGCCTGATGTCACATATGTAAAGGGCTTCTGGGATGTCTTCTGCCACAGTGGGCGGTCTCCTTCCCTCCAAACCAGAAGCTCTGAGTGCGAGTTCCGCCTTGGGACTTGACGGCCATGTAAGGTGTGTTCATCATGTGGCCAAATGGGTTGCTGCAAATCCTTCCAAGATGCAGCAAAGGTTGCCGGTAAGAGCGGGAGAGATTCCTGGTCAGACGCTGGATCAAAAGAATGTTGGGACCTCTAACTTCACTATCCATCGTCCCAGGCTACAACACGCATGTAAAAGTACATGTTCCCATAGCAACAGTGAAACCTTGAACAGGTGTGAGGCAATTAAGAGTCAACAATATCTCTGAGTGGGCCTGGAGTCACATGTAGGCCAGACCAGGTAAGGATGGCGGATTTCCTTCCCTGAAGGACATTAGTGAACCAGATGGGTTTTTAAAGACAATCGGCAATGGTTTCATGGTCATCGTTATACTTTTAATTCCAGATTTCTATTGAATACAAATTTCACCATCTGCCGCGGTGGGATCCGAACTCAAGACCTCAGAGCATTACCCTGGGTCTCTGTATTACTAGTCCAGTGATAATACCACTGCACCACCTCTCCATGGTGTGTTTCAAGTGAACAATATCAAACACAATGCGATACCCAGCAACCTGAGGGAACCTTTGAGCTGATGACCAAAAACTTACTCAAAGAGATAGATTTAGGAGCACCTTAAAGAAAAAATGGAAGGAAAAGAGGGGAGAGATTTAGAGAGAGGATTCCAGAGTTTATGGTCTGAGCAACTGAAGACACGGCCTCCAGTGGTGGAGCGGTTAAAGTCGGGGGTGCACAAGAGGGCAGAATTGGAAGAGTGTGGGTATCTCAGGGAGTTGTGGGGCTGCAGGATGTTGCCGGTATAGGGAATGAGGGTATGGAGTAATTTGAAGAGAAGGGTAAGAATTTTAAACTTGAGGCAATACTGGACCAGGAACCAACGCGCACAGGGTTGATGGGTGAAGAGGACGTGTTGCCAGTTGAGCTACAGGGTTTGCGATGACTTTAAGTTTGTGGAAGGTGGAAGATGGGAGATCAGCCAAGAGTGAATTAGAATCGTCAAGCCTAGACATAATGAAGAACCTTAATGTAATCAATGTGCAATGCCCTTTAGCCAGTTCCATCTAAAACGTTAATTTGAAGCTTAACGATTTGATTTGACTTTATTATCAATGTAAAGAGGCCAGTGAGCCAAATGATGCCAGGCATTGTGTACAGCAGGGTTTATCAAACTGAGGGGCGCGAACCGCGGGGTGGGTCGCGGGCAGGTGTCAGAAGGGATGGTGAGCGATCGGTCGAGGTATTCCCGTTCACGGGAGAAGTGCCCAACGACCGCGACCAGCTTTTAAATTGAGAATGCCGGTCGCAGCAGGCTTTTCAATGGAACTATGCAGTCCTCCGGCCAGAAGCGGCGGCAGAGAGCAGGTCACACGCCCAGCACATACACTGGCGCCACGCGTCCTGTATGTCCATGCTTTTGCCACAAAATCATGGAGGAGCGATTCCTCCATTTTATAGCTGTGAGCGGGCAAGGCAGCAGGATTGTGAAGCACTGAAGATCGATCGTTTTGAACAAAGAAGAAACTGAAATCGGGAACAAAACAGTGTGAAGATGATTTTTGAGGTATGGTTTTGTTAATTGTGCCAATACAAATAAGGATGCAAAGCCCATGTGGGTTATATGGAGGGACATATAAGTAAATGAGAGTTTAAAACCCTCAAAACTTCAAAGATATTTGAAGAAGTGTGAAGTTATTCATTTTGGTGGCAGAAATGTGAGATTATCCACTTTGGTAGCAAAAACGAGAAGGCAGACTGTTATCTGAATGGCCATAAATTAGGAGAGGGGACTGTGCAACAAGACCTGGGTGCCCTCGTACACCAGTCACTGAAGGTAAGCGTGCAGGTGTGGCAGGCGGTAAATAAGGCAAATGGTGTGTGGGCCTTCATAGCGAGAGAATAGGCGCCATTGGCGTCGGCGCAGTGGGTGCGGCGCCAGTCGGGGGCCACCCGGGATGGACCGAGCGGCGCCGTTCACATCTGGTCTTACCCTGCGGGACCTCGGCATCCATCCTGTCTGGGGGGGCCTGGTGGAGGGGGAGGGGGAGGGGGGATCCGACCCCGGGGTGGGGCCTCCACTGTGGCCTGGCCCGCGATCGGGGTGGGGGCCTCTTGTGCTCCGCTCCGGCCCCTGTAGCCCTATGCCATGTTGCGTCAGGGCCGGCACGGTGAAGGAGGCCACCGCGCATGTGCCCATTTGACACCAGTATCGGCAGCTGGGGCGGCGTGGGTCGCCCCAGTGCCGTGCCGGCCTCCTGTAAGGCAGAGGATCACTACACATAGCGGTCTGATGACGCCGTCGTTAAACTCTCCAGTTTTTACAACGGCGTCAACAATCTGCCTTCAGATGGGAGAATCCCACCCCATGTTCCTGATGGTGGGTGTGTCCAGAACCAGGGGTCACAGTCTGTGAATACGGGGAAGACCATTTAGGGCAGCGATGAGGAGAAATTTCTTCACCCAGAGAATGGTCAACCTGTGGAACCCGTTACCACAGCAAGTAGTTGAGGCCAAAAGATTCTATGTTTTCAAGAAGCAGTTAGATATAGCACTTAGGGTGAAGAGGATCAAAGAAGCGGGATTAGGTTATTGAGTTGGATGATCAGCCATCATCGTAATGAATGGCTCCTATCTCCTATGTTTCTAAGACTACATAGTGAGTTCGAGGACAAACGTCTTGATATTTTTCAAAGGATGCTGTGCGAACAACTGAAGTACTTAGCAGAAATGTAGCGTTGAATGGCCAAGCAAGTGTGATCATGAGGACCAAGCAGGCTCACCTGTCGCATATAAGATGAATGAAAATGGTGGGTCACGAAGGCCAGCCGGTGTGTGTTGCGAAGATCGGCCGACATGGGAGCCGAAGATCGGCCGACGTAGGACCCGAAGATTGGCCGACGTGGGACCCGAAGATTGGCCGACGTGGGACCCGAAGATCGGCCGACGTGGGTCCCGAAGATCGGCCAGTGTCCCCCCCGAAGATCAGTGTGGGTCCCAAAGGTCTGCAGGTTGATAAAAGTGGGTCCCGGGAAAAAAAGTTTGAAGAACACTGGTGACAGGAACAGTTTTACTGTGATTTGTTGAAAGTAAACTGTGGGTACATTGGAAACAACGATGTAAAGTATGTTGCAAATAGGAAGAAGGTTATATTCATACAAAGGTGATACAAACAATTATAATTGGAGAGGATGATAGAATTTACAGTGCAGAAGGAGGCCATTCGGCCCATCGAGTCTGCACCGAACCCTGGAAAGAGCACCCTACCCAAGCCCACACCTCCACCCTATCCCTGTAACCCCACCCAACCTTTTTGGACACTAAGGGTAATTTACCATGGCCAATCCACCTAACCTGCACATCTTTGGACTGTGGAAGGAAACCGGAGCACCCGGAGGAAACCCATGCAGGCGCGGGCAGAACGTGCAGACTCCACACAGACAGTGACCCAAGCCGGGTATCGAACCTGGGACCCTGGAATCGTGCTAGCCACTTTGGCAAAGGGTCATATGGACTCGAAACGTTAGCTCTTTTCTCGCCCTAAACAGATGCTGTCAGACCTGCTGAGATTTTCCAACATTTTCTTTTTGTGCTAACCACTGTGCTACCGTGCTGCCCTTAGGATTCCCTAGTTTAAAAATAAATATATGGGTGAGGGGCAAAAACCAACATTCAGAAGCCAAGTGTGAATGAGGCACGACTTGTTTAAGAGACTGAATGACAACAAAAAGCCATTAATTGACAGATCGTGCAAATGGGGATTTGTAAGTGAGGTATATTGAGCCCAGAGCCATATTTATATAGGGTGATGTGTGGGAGAATATAGTTCAGATAATTCGGTAAATAAAATGGAAGCAACGATTGATGTGTCACAAACTATGGAATTGTGAAACATAATTAATTACTCACCTGATTAAATTACTCATTTCAGTTCTGCTTCTGTGAGAGGACACCAAGTGGAACAGTGGGTGAAGTACAATGACCAGTTTCTGAGTTGGTTTTCTTCTTCTCTTGCCTATTAATCCTACCATGTGTCAGTTTGACATCCTTGTGGCCCACATCGCAGGCATCATTTTGTATGCCGTAGCACCATCTTCTATACTCCTAAATCCCTCTGCCACATTTTGATATTTCCTCCCCGTTTGTGCAAACATTGTCTGGGATAGATATTTGTCTCCATTCCCTTGACTGGTTTAACCTTCATTGACTCCCCACTCTGATCTTCCTCTGATATTGGTAATCCCTTCTGGGGAACCTTTTTTCAACCCTTTTGCAGCCAGTGTCTATGTTAAGGGTGCACCCACTATTCCATGTGGCTTCTTGCCACTCTGGCTAATAGCAGGCAAAATAAGCTAAGGGTGCGAAATCAGGACACATTGCATTGGTAAATGAACATCATCTCATTCACGTGAAGTTCTTCTATCTGATATTTCGATGGAGATGTTAATACAAAATGCTTTAACGCCATCGCTAAGATAGCAGACTATGGTATGTTGCATGAATGTGTTATGTATTCATTGCTAATAGCGTATATTTAACCATCGGGCTAATGCATTACAGCATGGACTACGCTTGCAAAGGGTTTTATTGATCGTTAAGTGCTTTGGGATGACTTGAAGCCATGTTGCATAAAAGGACATTCTTATTTTCCCTTTCTGCATAGCCAGATAATTCACAGCCGCCCCAATACAATACTGCTCAAAGGTGAAACATGACTAAACTCCACTGGGCTTATGGAAAGGCCATAAAATATGTAATTAAACAATATTGGTCGCAACTGCACCGAAATCCAACGTCCACTCTGTTACTGGGATTTTGTTGGATGGTCTGGCGGTTGAATCACTTCTGTTTTTTAACCATTCTATCGAAAAAAGCAACTTCTGTGGAATGAATGTGGACATGACGAATCGGCGAATTGCCGGGGCTGTAGAATATTATCTTATAGCCAGTCAGACTGAAATATACCTCTTCAAAATATCCAACTCCAGTAACCGACAACATGATCAGAGGCACATGCCCACGCAGATTTTTCAGTCACTTGCCAGCAGGTACAGGGGCACAGTCCCAGCCAGGGCTAAGATAAACTGATGAGGCAGATTGCATCCCATTGCTGACTGTGGTGTACAAGCCAATTGCTTATCATTCCAGTCACCTTCAGAAAATTTAATGTGGAATAAATGGCAATGGTGAAATACATTTACAATTCAGATGATATTTCTTAGCTAGAGAGATTCACATTTAAGACACAATGATATAATTTATTCTGGAGCCTGCCTCAGTCACTTATGCTACGAAAAGATCATTATGTCAAGTGACATTGTTAAAAAATAAAGTTTATCATCATTATCAAAATGAAGTCATTTGCCATCTTTGACACGCTCTTAAACATATCAAGCACCTGCCCACTCATTTGCTTTGCCTGGTTACAGAGGCACATTAGTCTTTGCTCAACTTTAAAGCCATTACACTGAAGTCTAATGTTTCCCTTTTCATAAATCATAAGATATAAGCTACTGGTTGCAGCTAAAGCGGGAATAATCATTAGCCAACTCTGCCTACAGCAGTAAGCCCTCTGTTCCAGAAGAGGAAAGAAAAAATGGTCATGCTTCCTTGAAACCAGTAATGATGTTTAATGTAACAATGGTCTGCTCAATGAGGCTGAGAGAGGCCAGCCAACAATGTGACAAGGCAGCCACTATTCACTGTGCAATGCTCACTCCATGACATGTCTTTCAACCTTCGGTCAGCCTGGAAGAAGACAAGAACAGGTGCGGATGGCCCTGACAGTTTTCGTTTCGTGCCATTTTTCCTCATCGATTTCACCCGTTGGTCCACGAGGTTGGTGCTGGCTGAAGCAGAGCATTCAGAAGTGGCACTCTCATAAAAGGCAGCAGTTCAGCTATGTCGATGTTGCTGTGCGTAGGGTGTGAAAGCATTGGCAAATGCTATTACTGCTTTACTTGCAAATCATTTTGGCCAATGCCGTGCTCGACTATTCAATGTTGGGTTATTGTTACTGATCTAACCTGATTTTTAGACCATATTTATCCTGTAATAAATATTCTAATGGTGCTTATCTTAAAAATGGCGATCAAACATTATCGAATCCGCCGATCATTCACGTCCAAAGTGGGTAGCGATTAATTACCAAGGATATTGTTTTTCATTTTCATGGAGGCACAAGTGGAATTGTGAAATGTGACCCCTAAAACATTTTTAAATCCCATCTCATGAGAAAAGGGTTCGGGATTATTCAGTCACTATACACCAGCAGCCCTGCTGTAAACAGTAAACCCAACTGTACTTCCTCATATTGGGAAAACACCAGGATTTTTGTTCTTTGCCAGTTGCAAGTTAAAGTTTCTGTCTGGAAGGGGAAAGGGTGCAGATGGAGCTGACTAAGACAGCACGAGGCACGGCGGAGAAAAAACTTCACGCACATTTTGTGACTTTTAAAGGGGCCACGGTAGCGTCCTCACATAGCCACAACGGGAAATGGGATTCTCGGTCTGATCCTTGCCTGCAAATGAATCACATAACTAACATAATAATCAGCCCAATTAATTAAACAATAGCATTTCTCCATCATTAAGCCGACTGGAGCTCTTAAACGGGGCTTTGTGTAACAAGATCATCAACAGAACCTTAAGTGAAATCTATTTGCAGCCTCCAGAACTACAGCCTTGACTGATAAACAACATAAGACTGCTTAATGACTGGATTTTTCTACTGTTGTGTTAACCTACTCATCTTAAATCTTCTTGAATGAAGGCTTAATAAGGAATACGTTGCAGAGTTACGAGGGAAGAACAGGGGGAGTGTAACAAAGTGGTAGCTCTTTCAGACCATGATGGGCCAAATGGCCTCAGTTTTCCAAGCCATTGATAGGATGTGGGTGCCACTGGATGGGCTAGAATTTGTTGCCCATCCCTAATTGCCCTTGAACTGAGTGGCTTGCTAGGCCATTCCAGCGGGCATTGAAGAGTCAAACACATTGCTGTGGATCTGGAGTCACATGGGGGCCACACCAGGTCAGGGCGGAACAGATTCCTTTCCCCAAAAAGACGTTAGCGAAACAGATGGGTTTTTATGACAATCAGCAATAGTTTCCTTGTTGTTATTGGACTTGTAAACTCATTGAATTTAAATGCCACCATCTGCCCTGGTGGGATTGGGATTGGAGCCTGGGGCCCAGAAGTCTGCCCGGGGTCTCTGGATGCCAGTCTAGTGGCAATGGCACTGCAGCACCTCTTTCTGGGCTGTAGGATTCTATGATTTTAAAAGGTGCTTAAAAAGGAATGTTGTACCAATCCATTCCATTAACTATATGCCCGTTAATAGTGGCAACAGGGTGACTACTATTAAATATTATTTGATCATTTATGTCTGATACATATTTTAAAAGTTGATACTATTGACATTAGTTTGATGTTAGTTTTTGTTTGTATTCTTTGAGTGCAGATGCCAAACTGTGGGTGCCAAATTATATAGAAAGGTGGTCACTATTTGAAGAAGAGTTATCCCTGCTGTCCAGGCCCATCGATCAACATCACAAAAACTGATAATGGAGCATGTTGCTGTTTGTGGGAGCTTGCTGTGCGCAAATTGGCTGTCACCGTTTCCGCATTAGAGCAGTGACTACTCCTTTGTGGCCTGTAAAGAACTTGGGCACGTCCTATAATAGGTGCTACAGAAACTTAAAGAGTTTTTGACAAGGGCCACATGGAGATTTAGAGAGCATAGTGGCAGCATTGCCACTGTTTAGAGCTTGTTTGTCAAGCAGGTCAAATCTCTGTTCGGCTGCTGCCATTTTTAGCCGAGTGTCCTCCGCAACAGATCTGAGATTCCTGCTTCAGCGCAGAATGGAGCAGCCTTACTGTTCTTTCAATTATTCTTTCCACATAATCTGAAATATCTTTAGGGCTGTGCTGGGCTCAGGGACCCAGTCATGCAATAGGCACAATACAGGCTGAACAAGCTGAAAACGCAAAGCTCAACACTCATGAGTGAGTCAGTACTCCGCACGGGTTATGGGGATCAACTGCACTGAACTTGCAGCCTGCCAGTTAAAAACTCGGCCTCGTCTTTCTGTAAAATCCCATACCTTACAAACTTCATGTTGAGAAGTACCTTAGTTTACTTTAGTACTTTCGAAGTATTTTATTTTCTGTGGATAGGAAGGTTTGTTGCTATTGAAGGATTTTTAAAAAATGCCACACGACATGTTACTTTGAACAAAAAGCTTAACTCTGATCCACCTATGATAAACTTTTCATCTAAGTTGCTCATTATCCAGATTTCTTTAAGTTCAGCTTCTTGGTTGCTGCAGTGATTCAATTAGTATTTCTTCCTTGTAATGGCTTCATCTGATACCTGAATAGGATTAGTGTAAACATTGGGGTCCATGAATGTGCATGTTTGTTAAGACATTGTAAGCTTATATCTGCATGTAGAAGAGAGCCAGATGTAAGCAGAATCCCAGCCAAAATTCAAGTCATTGTATGCCTGGTATGCAGGGAACACATTTCCTTTGGGACTGGCTTCTCGATGGACTATTCAAACAACGCAATGCTACAACATTATTGATTTCAATCCAATAAAGGGACAGATGATTATAGTTTCAGAACGCGCAAAGCCAGAAAGCTATTGGCTCGAATGAAAGGGACACTTTCGTGTTAATGTCGATGGAGTTTGGAAACTGCGACTAAATCGCGAAACCACGTACTAAACAAAATACTGCGGATGCTGGAAATCGGAAAGGAAAACAGAAAATACTGGAAATATAATCATAGAATTTACGGTGCAGAAGGAGGCCATTCGGCCCATTGAGTCTGCACCGGCCCTTGGAAAGGCGCCCTACCTAAGCTCACACCTCCACCCTAACCCCGTACCCCAGTAACCCCACCTAACCATTTTTGGACACTAAGGCTAATTGATCAAGGCCAATCTACCAAACTTGCACATCTTTAGACTTATGGTGGAAAACCGGAGCACCCGGAGGAAACCCACGCAGACACGGGGAGAACGTGCAGACTCTGCACAGGTAGTGATCCAAGCTGGGAATCGAACCTGGGACCCTGGAGCTGTGAAGCAACAGTGCTAACCACTGTGCCGCCAGCAGATCTTGCAGCATCTGTGGAGAGAGAAAGAGAGTTACCTATTCGGGTTGATGACTTTATCTTCAATATACATAATCAAGTGCAATGGCACCCAAACGACAATTGTTTACATATATTGTGACCTGTGCTGGCAAACACAGCATTTGTTGTCCATCCTGTTATAACCTGCCTGCTTACCATTGGCTGGGGACTAATGACAATCCCACAATCCTGTGGGAGTATGAGCTTCCCCAATGAGGGGGGCGGAGAAATCATTAGCAGACTCCCTGTATAAATAAAGCTGGCCAGTTTGGAACCAACTGGAAGGAGTGAGCAGCAAGCGAAGTTGCTACTGCTGTTGTATATATATATGTTATTGTAAATAAATGGTATTTCTTTGTATCCTTGAAACTCGTGCTGGATTCTTCATGGCCCTCACAAAACTGGCGACGAGGGTTAAAGTGAGTAGCTGCCTACACTGCTGAAGCAACCTCCCTGGACTTTTGTTGGAAGTTGTTTTCTATTACACCATGCCTCTGTACGGACGTTTGGATGTTTTTCATGCTGCGCTGGAAAGCTGGAACTAGTACGCACAACGGATGCGTTACTATTTCCGGGCAAACAATATCACCGAAAACGAGCGCCAGGTGGTCATATTGCTCACCGCCTGCGGCCCGCATATGTTTGGGGTGATTAGGAGCCTTACGTGCCCAGCTGCGCCGGACACCAAAACGTTTGATGAACTTGTGAATTTAGTGGGGCAACATTTTAACGCAACCCTGTCCACGATAGTCCAACGCTACCGGTTTAATACCGCTGGGAGGACCCCAGGAGAATCCCTTGCCGACTTTCTATCCAGGCTACGCAGGATCGCGGAGTACTGTGACTACGGTGAGACCTTGTCAGAAATGTTATGCGACCGTTTGGTTTGCGGTATTAACAATGCGGCCACCCAGAGAAAGTTGTTAGCTGAGCCAACATTGACTTTTCAACAGGCCATTCAAATAGTATTGTCCGAGAGAGCGCAGAACGAGGAGTGCAGGAGCTACAGGTAATGGAAGTGCATGCCTTGGGGCGCAACCCCTTCCGTCCGAAAACTTCCCCCCACACTCCTGCGGTACCTTGGGCGAGACGATGTCCGGATCGACCCCAGTGGCTGTCGGACATTCCTCCCCAAAGGGAGCCTTCTCCAGAACCAATGGATGAGGAGCCATGTCCGTGTCAGACTTGTAGGCGCCGATCCCATCGCGGACGCCGGTCCTGGGAGCGCCAGAGGTGCTGTCATTCCGACCGAAACTGGGACCAGCCCAGGGGCCGTACCTTCCATGTGGATGAACCTTTGGCAACTACTCCTGATGACGTGGAGACGGAAGACGACTGCCTGCAGCTGCATTGTGTGGCAGCTCCCCGTGTTGCCCCCATTAAGGTGACAGTACGGGTCAATGGCCACCCGCTTGATATGGAGTTGGACACTGGCGCAGCGGTCTCCGTGATCGCCCAGAGGACATTCGACCGCATCAAGCAGGGTATACAAGGTATTACATTAACCGACACATAGGTCAGGTTGGCCACCTACACAGGGGAACCATTGGACATTGCAGGAACTACGATGACCCCTGTTGTTTATGGACGCCAGGAGGGGCGTTTCCCACTTATCGTGGTGCGCGGCCATGGGCCCAGCCTGTTGGGTCAGGACTGGTTGCGCCATTTGCGGTTGCAGTGGCAGCACATCCGCCAAACAGTTTCTGGAGGGTTGACTGAGGTGCTAGGACGATACCCAGATGTATTCCAGCCCGATTTGGGGAAAATAAAAGGGGCCGTAGCCCGTATCCAAGTCGAAACAGGAGCCACGCCGTGTTATTTCCGGGTGCGCCCGGTGCCTTACGCCTTGCTCGAGAAGGTAGAAGGGGAGCTCACTCGTTTGGAAACTTTGGATATTATCAGGGCCGTCCGTTTCGCTGACTGGGCAGCACCAATTGTACCTGTAATGAAGCCAGATGCCACAGTTCGCTTGTGTGCCGACTATAAACATACAGTGAATACGGCTTCCCAACTCGACCGATATCCAATGCCTCGCATAGAGGATCTCTACGCGAAGCTTGCAGGTGGACTCTCGTTCACAAAATTAGATATGAGTCACGCTTACCGACAGTTGGAGCTGGACCCTGCCTCCCGACCATATGTAACGATTAATACACACCGGGGCCTGTATGAATATACACGTTTGCCCTTTGGAGTATCCTCTGCCTGCGCCATTTTTCAACCCGTTACGGAGGGCATTTTGAGAGGTTTACCGCGTGTCGCTGTCTACTTAGATGACGTTTTGATCACAGGGACGTCGGAGCAGGAACATTTGGAAAATCTGGAGGCTGTCCTTAGACGCTATTCGGAGGCTGGAGTCTGTTTACGCCGCACAAAGTGCGTCTTTCAGGTGAAGGAAGTAATCTACCTGGGTTATCGGGTGGACCGCGAAGGTTTGCACCCCGACGCAGTGAAGGTGCGTGCGATTCAACAGGCCCCCGCCCCGACTGGCACTTCGCATCTTCGTTCTTTTCTCGGCCTCGTAAACTATTACGGAAAGTTCCTCCCCAATCTGGCAACTACGCTGGCCCTGTTGCATCCTCTGCTAAAGAAAAATCACACCTGGGTTTGGGGTCAGCCGCAAGAAACCGCTTTCCGGTGGGTAAAACAACAATTGTCATCGTCTGGGTTACTAACCCACTATGATCCTGGAAAGCCTTTGCTCGTCACATGTGATGCATCCCCGTATGGTATTGGGGCCGTCCTGTCCCACAAGATGGAGAACGGAGCCGAGCGGCCGATAGCTTTCGCCTCCCGCACATTGACTGCAGCGGTAAAAAAGTACGTGCAGATCGAGAAGGAGGGCCTGGCAGTGGTCATTGCGGTGAAAAGTTTCCACCAGTACGTGTATGGCCACCACTTCACTATTGTGACTGATCATAAGCCTCTGCTGGGACTTTTCAGAGAGGATAAGCCAATACCGCCCATTGCTTCCGCACGGATCCAGCGCTGGGCTTTGTTGCTCGCTGCATACGAGTATTCTCTGGAGCACAAACCAGGAACGCAGATAGCGAATGCCGACGCACTGAGCCGATTGCCTTTATCGACCGGCCCCATGTCGATCTCTACGACCGGTGAGGTGTTTGCAACCCTAAATTTTATGGATACCTTGCCTGTCATGGCATCACAGATCCGTGAGTGGACCCAGACGTAGCCAGTCCTGTCAAAGGTTCGACACATAGTCCTGTATGGTGGGCAGCTTAGACAGCTCCCAGGCGAGTTGCGGGCATTTTCCTCCAAGCTATCAGAATTCAGCGTGGAAGACGGCATCGTCTTGTGGGAGACGCGTGTGATTGTCCCGGAAAAAGGACAGGAGCTGATACTAAGAGACTTGCACAATGGGCATCCATGTGTGACCAAAATGAAAATGTTGGCCCGGAGTTATGTCTGGTGGCCAGGCCTCAATGCCGACATTGAGAAGGTGGCCCAAAACTGCTCCATTTGTCAGGAGCATCAGGAGCTTCCGCCGGATGCGCCCTTACATCACTGGGAATGGCCAGGGCGGCCTTGGGCGCGCTTGCATGCAGATTTCGCTGGCCCTTTTCAAGGATCCATGTTCCTTTTATTAATCGACGCCCAGTCTAAATGGCCAGAGGTGCATAAGATGGTAGGCACAACGTCCTGCGCAATAATTCAGAAGATGCGTTTGTCTTTTAGTACGCATGGCCTCCCCGAGGTGCTGGTCACGGATAACGGCACTCCATTCACCAGTGAGGAGTTTGCGAGGCTCATGAAGATGAACGGCATACGCCATATCCGCACTGCCCCTTACCACCCGGCTACAAATGGGTTGGCGGAGCGCGCAGTGCAGACATTCAAACGAGGCCTAAAGAAGCAGTCCTCCGAGACTGGCTCGCTTTTTGTTTTCGTATAGGACCACCCCCCCATGCGGTGACTGGGGTAGCTCCCGCAGAACTCCTAATAGGCCGGAGACTTCGCACCCGCCTTAGTATGGTTTTCCCGGACATTGGCGCAAAAGTATGCCGCACACAAGAATGGCAGGGACATGGTTTTTCTCGGCATTGGCCGATTCGGCAGTTTGCGCCCGGTGACCCAGTGTTTGTTCGGAATTTTGCTGGTGGTGTCCAGTGGGTTCCTGGCGTAATCTTTCACCAAATGGGCCCGATATCTTACCAGGTGCAAGCCCAGGGTCGTCTCCAGCGCAAACATGTAGACCACGTTCGGTCCAGAAGACTATCCCTTCCAAAGATTCCCCGCCCCCGGAGCTCATTTCTACAGCCACAGAGGCCAGAGACAATGGAAAGTAGTCCTCACAATCTTCCTCTGGTGCCTCACTCAAAGCCTGCGCAGGTCGTTACAGAACCGCGCGGAGATAGAGACGCCGAGATGACAGAGGCAGCAGACTCTGACTCCGAGATGGCGACACAGGGCACATCAGAGGGGGAATTCTCGGGCCCACGGGCCATGGATGTACAACTGTTACGCCATTCATCACGGAAGCGCCGGTCTCCGTCTCGTTACACGCTGCCCGATCCAGCGCCTCGTGCAAATGGTGTCCGGCCTGTGGCAAAACGAGTCCGACGCCCTCCTTCGCCAGGGTCTTCGGTGGATTCCTTGGACATTGGGGGGGGGGGGAGGGATGTTATAACCTGCCTGCTTACCATTGGCTGGGGACGAATGACAATCCCACAATCCTGTGGGAGTATGAGCTTCCCCAATGAGGTGGGGGGGGCGGAGAAATCATTAGCAGACTCCCTGTATAAATAAAGCTGGCCAGCTTGGAAGCAGCAGGAAGGAGTGAGCAGCAAGCGAAGTTGTTGTTGTGTATATATATATGTTATTGTAAATAAATGTTATTTCTTTGTATCCTTAAAACTCGTGCTGGATTCTTCGTGGCCCTCACAAAACATGCCTAATTGCCGTTGACACTGATTAGCTTCCTGAGGCACTTAAGGTTTCTACAACAATCGATGGCAGCTGTCATTGTCACCATCACTGAGACTTGCTTTCGATTCCAGATTTATTCACTGAATTTTAAACCATGCGCTGGAGGGCGCTGGAGACACCGCAGGAACAAGATCTGAGCACGGGGTAGATTTTCAGGTCCCGCCGGGCGGGAGGGACAATTCGACGGACCTTCGACAGAACCGTTGACCTCGGGCAGGGACTTGCGGCCTTGGGGCGGGCGTGAGCGGAAAATCCCACTGCGGGTCTCCATGCATTAACCTTCAGCAACTTTGAGACGGAAGCCCCAGTTAAGGCCCACCCCCTCGACTGGACTTTCACTTCCTAAACCAATAGTCCGTCATTTAGACTTCACGTTGGTGGCAGGGTGGGCATCATTTTTTAGCGCTATGAAATTTGCCCACCCTGCCACCAATGTCAATGCAAAATTTCCAGCCAGTCTCATTAGCAAATGATAGACGATGGAAATGGTTGCAAACAAGTGCGAGAAAGATCAAAATGGGATGGGTCCCAGGGGAGTGCTGGACTCACACTGCCTAATATTTCCTTAAATATGAATCTTAAAAGTTTAAGTCTGTCTGATCATCATTCCTGCACACTGGGCAAAGTGTGATCAAAAAGCTGCAACTCTGCAATCTCTTCACGTTTTAATGTATCCGTGCTAATGCTATAAAAACACATTCAAAGGAATGGAAAATGTCATGCAGACATCAGTGAGGATTGATTTGTTGTTTAAAAAAATGCCCATGAAATCGCAGTGTGGTAAACCACTGTATTGTATTATATTGTTGTACTGTTACATGCCTGGGCTTGTCCCTGCTGGGTCCGAACCACTATAGTATATAATATGTGTATTGTGGTAAACCGCCACTGTATTATATGTAATGTGGTAAACCACTGCCTGATGGCTCCGCCTCCCTCAGGCTCGGTATAAAGGTGGCTCGTCTCCGCCGCTGCCTCAGTTCGGGATCCGAGGCCAGGCGGCGTTCCGTTTAGTTTATTAAAGCTTCAGTTATGTTCACCACTCGTCGTGTGTTCATTGATGGCATATCAGTTTAATAAACTAAACATCTAAGATGAATTTATCGCTCAAGCCTGATCGCCTGGAGCTGGACCCACAGGCAGCCGACGCCACTGCAACTTTCGAGCACTGGCTAAGCTGCTTTGAAGCGTACCTCGGATCCTTCACCGAAGACTTCACCGACCTCCAAAAGAAGCAGATCCTCCACGCACGGGTGAGCCCGCAAGTCTTTCTTCTCATCAGGGACGCCCCCTCGTAGACGGAGGCGATAATGCTGCTGAAGGGACACTATGTAAAGTCTGTAAACAAAGTGTATGCTCGGCACCTTCTTGCCACGAGACGACAACGCCCTGGGGAATCACTAGCAGAATTCCTGCGTGCCTTGCGGGTACTCTGCAGGAACTGTGACTGCCAGGCGGTATCGGCTATCCAACACACGGAGCTGTGGTCAGGGACGCTTATGCAGGCATCAAATCAAACTACATCCGCCAGCGATCGTTAGAAGGGGGTACACTCAGCCTCCCAGAGACAGTGCAGCTCTCAAACCCGCTGGAGGTGGCCTCCCAGAACATGGAGGCCTACACCTCCGACCACGTGGCACACCCGTGGACCTCGTGAGCGCTGCCATCACCCGACTCGAGTGCGGCGCATGCCTGGGCCGTGCAGCAGCCCGCCAACGCTGGAAGCCCGAAGTGCTACTTTTGCGGCCAGGTCAAGCATCCCACACAACGCAGCCCTGCACGGACGCGACTTGCAACGAGTGTGGGAGGAAGGGCCACTTTGCGAACGTCTGCCAGGCCCGATCTCTCCCGAAAACCCCTAGGCCCAGCAGTGCTGCCTGCTGCCTGTCGGGGCCACCCCCAGCTGCCGCGCCACCCGCCATGCGTGACCCGTGGGTGCCACCATCTTCGCCGCCATCTTCGATTTCGGCAGCCATCTTTAACGCCATCTTGTACTTCGGCCGCCATGTGTGACCCATGGGGGGCGCCATCTTTGACGCCATCTCCGATGCCACCCGCCATGCGCAACCCATGGGGGCCGCCATCTTGGGACCACTTTGCAGCCTCCCAGGAGCCCTGCTCACCCGATCGTACGCTGGCCGCCGCTACCTCCGACCGGCCTACCCATCACCTTCCGAAGCTCGCCTCCATCACGTTTGACCAGTCCCGGCCTCATCACCTCACAAAATCTACGATCACCATCCGGATCAACGGGCACGAGACGGCCTGCCTTTTCAACTCCGGGAGCACAGACGGCTTCATTCACCCAGATACGGTAAGGCGCTGCTCCCTCTCAATTTTACCCACGACCCAGAAAATCTCCCTAGCTTCCGGATCACATTCAGTAGAAATCCGGGGGTACTGTGTTGCGTCTCTTACCATACAAGGCGTAGAGTACGCTAACTTTAAACTCTACGTCCTTCCCCATCTCTGCGCGGCCCTATTACTGGGGCTCACCTCCAGTGCCACCTCCAAAGCCTTATTTTAAAGTTCGGCGGACCCCTGCCCCCCCTCACCATCTGTAGCCACACGACCCTTAAGGTCGACCCACCCTCGCTCTTCGCTAACCTCACCCTGGAGTGTAAGCCGTCGCTACTAGGAGCAGACAATACAGTGCCCGGACGGGGCCTTTATTGGGTCAGAGATCCAGTGACTCCTACGAGAGGGGATCATTGAGGCTAGTACCAGCCCCTGGAGAGCCCAAGTGGTGGTCGTCAAGACTGGGGAGAAGTACCGGTTGGTCATCGACTACAGTCAGACCATCAACCGGTACACGCAGCTCGATGTGTACCCCCTCCCCCGCATATCTGACATGGTCAATCAGATTGCGCAGTATCGAGTCTTCTCCACAGTTGACTTGAGGTCCACGTACCACCAGCTCCCTATCCGCCCGGAGGACCGGCAATAGACTGCCTTCGAGGCAGATGGCCGCCTCTACCACTTCCTCAGGGTTCCCTTCGGCGTCACTAACGGGGTCTCGGTCTTCCAACGAGAAATGGACCGAATGGTTGCCCAGTACGGGCTGCGGGCCACGTTCTCGTACTTAGATAATGTCACCATCTGCGGCCATGACCAGCAGGACCATGACGAAAACCTCTGGCATTTCCCCCACACCGCTAAACTCATGAACCTCACCTATAATAAGGAAAAATGCGTTTTCCGCACAATCCGCCTGGCCATCCTTGGCTACGTTGTGGAACACGGAGTCCTAGGGCCCGACCCCGACCGCATGTGCCCCCTCCTGGAACTCCCCCTCCCCTACTGCCGCAAGGCCCCGAAGAGATGCCTGGGGTTCTTATCTTACTATGTCCAGTGGGTCCCCAATTATGCGGACAAGGCCCACCCACTCATTAAATCCACCGTTTTTCCCCTGACGGCTGACTCCGCCTGGCCTTCAACCGCATCAAGGCAGATATTGCCAAAGCCGCGATGCACGCGGTGGACAAGTCCATTCCATTCAAGGTGGAGAGCGATGCGACGGACTTTGCTCTGGCCGCTACCCTCAACCAGGCGGGCAGGCCCGTGGCTTTCTTCTCCCGTACCCTCCATGCCTCCGAAATTCGACACTCCTCCGTCGAAAAGGAAGCCCAAGCCATTGTAGAAGCTGTGTGACATTGGAGGCATTACCTGGCCGGCAGGCGATTCACTCTCCTCACTGACCAATGGTCGGTTGCCTTCAGGTTTAACAATACACAGTGGGGCAAAATCAAGAACGACAAGATTCTGAGGTGGAGGATCGAGCTCTCCACCTACAACTACGATATCTTGTATCGACCTGGGAAGTTCAATGAGCCCCCAGATGCCCTATCCTGCGGTACATGTGCCAGCGCACATGTAGACCAACTCCGGGCCCTCCACAATGACCTCTGTCACCCGGGGATCACCCGTTTTTTTCACGTTGTCAAGGCTCGCAACCTGCCTTACTCCATCGAGGAGGTCAGGACTGTGACGAGGGGCTGCCAGGTCTGTGCGGAGTGCAAACCGCACTTCTATCAACCAGACAGAGCGCACCAGGTAAAGGCCTCTCGCCCCTTTGAGCGCCTCAGCATCGATTTCAAAGGGTCCCTCCCCTCCACTGACCGTTACGTGTACTTCCACAAAATTGTTGACGAATACTCAAGATTCCCCTTTGCCATCCCATGCCCTGACATGACCTCTGCCACCGTCATCAAGGCCCTGCACAGTCTTTTCACCTTGTTCGGGTTCCCCACCTACATCCATAGCGATCGGGGTTCCTCCTTCATGAGCGACGAGTTTCGTCAGTTCCTGCTCAGCAAAGGCACCGCCTCCAGCAGGACGACCAGCTATAACCCCCGGGGAAACGGACAGGTGGAGAGGGAGAACGCAATGGTCTGGAAGGCCGACCTCCTGGCCCTATGGTCTCCCGCTGGCAGGAGTTCCTCTCCGATGCGCCCTTCTCCATCCGGTCACTCCTGTGTACTGCCACCAACGAGCGTATGTTTGCCTTCCCCAGGAAGTCCACCTTCGGGATCTATCTCCCATCCTGGCTGACAGTCCCAGGGCCCGTCCTCCTCCGGAAGCATGCGAGGAGCCATGAATCAGACCCCCTCGTCGAGAAGGTCCTGCTCCTCCGTGCCAATCCACAATATGCCTACGTGGCACATCAGGATGGGCGACAGGACACAGTCTCCCTCCGGGATTTGGCACCTGCAGGCCCACCGGCGGCCATCACCACCACCCCCGCCCACACCCCCCCCAACCCCCTCCACCGACTCAACTACTGGGTGAAGAAGAGGACAACACGCTCCCGGACGTGCAGGTCTCAACACCGGTGCCCACACCACAGCCGGGACTGAGGCGATCACGGTGGAAGGTCAAGGCCCCCGACAGACTTGATCTTTAAGTCCACTTCACCCCCACTAGACTCTTTTTTTTAACAGGGGTGAATGTGGTAAACCACTGTATTGTATTGTTGTACTGTTACATGCTTGGACTTGTCCCTGCTGGGTCCGAACCACTGCTAAGATGAATTTATCGCTCAAGCCTGATCGCTTGGAGCTGGACCCACAGGCAGCCGACGCCACTGCAACATTCGAGCACTGGCTAAGCTGCTTCGAAGCGTACCTCGGATCCTTCACCGAAGACTTCACCAACCTCCAAAAGAAGCAGATCCTCCACGCACGGGTGAGCCCACAAGTCTTTCTTCTCATCAGGGACGCCCCCTCGTATACGGAGGCGATAATGCTGCTGAAGGGACACTATGTAAAGTCTGTAAACAAAGTGTATGCTCGGCACCTTCTTGCCATGAGACGACAATGCCCTGGGGAATCACTAGCAAAATTCCTGTATGCCTTGCGGGTACTCTGCAGGAACTGTGACTGCCAGGCGGTATCGGCTATCCAACACACGGAGCTGTGGTCAGGGACGCTTATATCGCAGGCATAAAATCAAACTACATCTGCCAGCGATCGCTAGAAGGGGGTACACTCGGCCTCCCAGAGACAGTGCAGCTCTCAAACTCACTGGAGGTGGCCTCCCAGAACATGGATGACTACACCACCGACCGCGCAGCAGATGTGGGGTGTCAGGGTCTATCCTGGGCGGGGGGGGGGGGGGGGGGGGGGGGGGGGGGGGGGAGTCGTTACAGCAAACCGCAGTGCAATTGTACACAGGATAACTGGGTGTAAATTAGAGAGAATCTATGGGCAGAGCATGTATCTCTCTGCTGATAGATTCACAGGAAATGAACGCCCTCAGCCCCCCATTTGCTATACACACAGAAAACAAATCACCAAGCTGCTTCAAGCAACATTTAAAAAACAATGGTGCAACTTTTAAATGTGCAGGATTAGAATTTATGCTCTTTTCCCACAAACCACGTTAAGAGTGTTCAGGTGGCACCTTTAGCTGACGGCAGAATTCTAAGACATTTTTTGTTTGAAGCGGTGAATTTGCACAGTTTATCGCAGTCACTCAGATAACCCCCTAAATCCAGTGGCAGTGGGAGATTAACCCCTGCTTTATGATCATATTAACACAAAGAAATGAATGAGTCGGTGACCCTCGCACCTTTAATGCAAAATCTCTTTTCAGAACTATGAGCAGGCATTTTTGTGCAGGTCATGGTAGATATTCGGCTGCACAATGAATTTGCGGGAATAAAGGTGACTCCTCCGCCTTTCCCTTAACGCAGCAGGAAAGTGTAGAATAAAACCCATCTGTGAAACAGGTATTGCAAGATGTGATTCTAACTATACATTTACCTGTGTCTCAAATTCAATTTTTAAGTTGTAGAGGAACGTGGGCACAGGAGGAGGTCATTCAGCTTGTTGCATCTGTTCTGTCATTTAATGTGATCTTGATTGATGTGCAACTAACTCTAAATACCCGACTTTGCCACATTTTTGGGTGGCACAGTGGTTAGCACTGCTGCCTCACAGTGCCAGGGTCCCAGGTTCGATTCCCAGCTTGGGCCACTGTCTGTGTGCAGTTTGCACTTTCTCCCCGTGTCTGCGTGGGTTTCCTCCGGGTGCTCCAGTTTCCTCCCACAGTCCAAAGATGTGCAGGCTAGGTGGATTGGCTGTGCCAAATTGCCCTTTAGTGTCCAAAAAAAGGTTAGGTGGGGTTACGAGAGTAAGAGGGGAGAGTGGACTCAGATAGGGTGCTCTTTCAGCGGATCGAAGCAGACTCGATGGGCCGAATGGCCTGCTTCAGTAGGGTTTGTATGATCCCTCAATACCTTTGGTGAACAAAAAAAATGATCGATCTCAGTTTTGAAATGGACAATAAATCTGGTATTAATTGTTGCTTGCGGGAGGGAAGTCCAAATTTGTACCACCTTTTGGGTAATTTTTGTCTTAAATTGAATCATAGAACGAGGCCATTGAGCACCTTACCTAAGCCCACACCTCCACCCTATCCCTCCAACCCAGTAACCACATCTAACCTTTTGGACACTAAGCGGCAATGGAGCATGGCCAATCCACCTAACCTGCACATCTTTGGACTGTGGAAGGAAACCGGAGCACCCGGAGGAAACCCACGCAGACACGGGGAGAACGTGCAGACTCCACACAGACAGTCACCCAAAGCCGGAATTGAATCCGGGACCCTGGAGCTGTGAGGCAGCAGTGCTAACCACTGTGCCACAGTGCCGTCTAGTTCTAGGTTTTAGACTGTGCCCCCCCTCTGGAATCCCCAACCAGCAGAAATACTTCCCCTCCCCCTCCCCCCCCCACCCAATCTGCCATGTCAGTTTCCCTTAATAACTTGAAAAAGTCCATTCAATCACCCTTCTATGCTACACACATATATCACATATATATAATATATCTAATACATCTGTATACATAAAGCAGGGGAACAAAATATCTGTGAGGGTTCCCTCCAATACTTTATTTAAATTACATTTTTCATGAGTGAAGAGGCAGTTATTTTTTATTCTATAAATGTTTGCACAGTTGAATATTTATTGAAATTTCAATTTTGTCAAATGTCAAGGCACCAGTGAACAAACTAAATTACATGAGTAATGGAAAAGCCTAGTCCGACCGCGCTGCGTAATGAAAGGCTGAGGAAATTATGATCTGTCCTAGTCTTAATCTTGCGAAGGAAACAGTTGAAAAGGGCAAAAGATGGAATATTGTGATTGTGGAGTGAAAAAAAAAATAGGTCACCCACTCACACGTCGGATCGTCAGAGCATGGCGTCAGAATTTCATGCTACATTAGGTAGATTTTAAAACCTAATCTACCTCTATGAATGTTTTTGGGGTAATTTTATGAAGGCGCAGATTGCTTGACAACACGGCAACATGAAAGCAACTTTGCGACCCCTATGCGTGATCTAACCCCCCTCAGCACCTCTTACCCGATCGTACATCACTGCACACAGCAGCAATTTTCATTTTTGTTTTATTATTATTATTCTGCCAGCTCTTCACTGTCTCCCCTTCTCTTCTTGGTGGTTGAGGTAATTCACATAATGAACACTTGCTTCAGTTTTGTCAGCAGCCCCGAGTTAGATGTCTCTTTCCTCCCTGTCTGTCCGCCTCTCTCTGTCCCATTTCACACTCGGGCAAGCACTCCGAGCTGCCAAGGTGGTCGGGCAAGAATGGCTGCGACTTGAAATGCACCTTATGGGTTTTTAGCGCCCAGCATTCAGCGTTTCTGCCCAGGCGCTTCAGGTATAGGCTGTCCACATTCTTGCGAAAGCTTCCAAGGACATTCAGTACCCAGAGGATTAATTATCTAGAGCACACAGTTAAAACTTCCGCATGAATTTCACATTATTGAATAGTTGGCTTTGGATGTAAAAGAGTTAGGTTTTCAGTGGCAGTAGTGTTCACGCCTGGGTGAGTTTGATCAAGTTATGTTGAATGAATTAGATTCTCCAGTTCGCAGCTCAGCACATTTAAAGAAAAGGCTTGCACTTATAGAACGCCTTTCTAAGTGTTGTAATGCTGCTGTCGTAATGTGGAAAGCGCAGCAACCAATTTGCACTCAGCAAGATCCCACGCTCAGCAACGTGACAATGGCCAGCTGATGTTGTGATTGAGGGATACTGATGATAGCCCACGCCCCCCCCCGCCCCCCGCCCCCCCAACAACCCCTCCCCACAACCCCCGCCGCTCCTCTCTTTGACCCCCACTTAAGAGGGCAGACCCCGGTCTCAGTTAACCGTCTCGTCTGGAAGGTGGAATCTCCGGCAATGCAGCGTTCCCTCAGCACTGCACTGGGTATTCAGCCCGGAGTGGGGGGGGGGGAGCGGAGACTGGGGGACTCGCACCCACAGCCGTCTGACTCAGAGGCGGGAGTGCTTCCAGTTGAGCCACAGCTGAAACTACCCCGCGGAGGAGTAAACAATACTTAAGTCTTCCCAGTAAAGGGGCACCAACACCCATTGAAGTGTCTGACAAGGCCCTTGCCAAGTGTGCGTCAAATTACCCACTGAGCAAAGAACAAAGAACAAAGAAATGTACAGCACAGGAACAGGCCCTTCGGCCCTCCAAGCCCGTGCCGACCATGCTGCCCGACTAAACTACAATCTTCTACACTTCCTGGGTCCGTATCCCTTTATTCCCATCTATTCCCGATGTGATAATGTTACAGGTTCACCCTAACTATTTGCTGTTGTAACTTTTTCATACTTCATTGCAAACTCAATTTACAAAAATACATTTGCAAGAAATGGAGAGGTATCAAAGCACGGAAAATGGCCATTCAGCCCAGCGTTCCAATGCTGGCCCTCTGTAGGAACTATCCAATTTGTTCTTTGCCACCTTTTCAGGCAGTACATTCCACATAACACAAGAAAACATATTTTGCAGTGAGAAATGCAAAGATTAGAACTTCTACATAGCAACTGAGCTCCATTAAGATTGTATAGGGAATCGATTGGTGTGTGATCAAATGCCCGTTATCCAATTAGCTCCACTGGATATAGTTGGACCTGTGCCTCACCAAATATCCCCTTTAAAGTAATGTTTATACTGACAGGGCCTAGATTTCCGCCGGAGAAACAGGAGGCAGGTCTGTTTGTTGGGTCAGAAAACTGCCTCTGGTGGGAAATGGATGAAAACTCAAATTGTCACCTGTCGTAAGCCCCATATTGGCATGGAGACTTATCCCCTTTGCCAACTGAGGGCGGGAGGCGGGCGCTCAAAACTGGAGAGCCAATCAAAGTCCTTCCCGTTTCGGAAGAGCATTTGGCTGGAAAGAAAAATAATTGAGAGGACGCTTTCTGGTATTGTCAGGTTCTCAAGAGTGTCTAGGTCTTCACTTGGCACAGTTTGTTGCAAACTCTCGATTGACTCTGTCTCTGACGAACTGGTTATAGTTGCTAAAAGTTGATCAGCGTGTCTCCTCCACACAACCTCATCCCGGGTTTGAACAGCGTAGGAAACCGGTCCTGTCTGTGCTAGGACGATGGCAGGTATCCACATCTCACTGGTGGTATAATTCCTTACCAATGCGTCCTGACCGTTCTGAAAAACATGGCATTTAGTCCTGTTCTCACATCGCAAAGCCATCTCTGCTGTTTCCCCTCAATAATTTCTCTTGTTTTAGGTGGCTTCAGCAAATCAAACACTATGTGTAACTGAGGTTTTACCATGAGTAGCGCCGGTGAACTTTGGGTTGTCTAATGTGTTGTATTCCTGTGTGTCATCAGGAAGTGATTGAGCCATTTTGACAATGATCCTTGCTCACGGGTGACCTTCAACGGATGCTTCACTGTCTGAACAAACCTTTCAGCCAGCCCATTTGCGACAGGATGGGAAGGAGCGGATCGATGTGTTCGGATTCTGTTCTCCTTTAGATAATTAGTGAATTCTTGCGAAATGAACTGCGGCCCACTGTCCCTCACAAGCTGCCCAGGGTAACCAAATCTTGCAAAAAATCTCACCTTGCCTATTGTTCTTTCCAAGGACAAAGTCTTCATAATGGTGACTTCAGGCATTTCGAGTGTGCGTCTACCACAATGAAAAACATTTGTCCTTCAAATCTATACAGACTCTTTGCCATGGCCGCCTGGCCATTCCAGGGGTGTAATGGCATTAGTGGTGGCAGGTTTCCAAGCTTTGGACAAGCCAAACACTTTCCCCCTTTCTTCTCGATTTGGCTATCGAGCGCTGGGCACCACAAATAGCTTCTGGCTATCTCATCCCCACAATGACCTTCATGAAGTTGGTTGAGGACACGTTTCCCCTCATTCCCCAGAGGGGACACTCAGCATGAACCAAGAGTTTGACTCTTCGGGTATCATACGGCTTCAATGCCAGGTTTGTTCCTGTAGTCTTCCCATGAAGTACATAGAACATAAAACATACAGTGCAGAAGGAGGCCATTCGGCCCACCGAGTCTGCATCAACCCACTTAAGCCCTCACTTCCACTCTATCCCCGTAACCCAATAATCCCTCCTAACCTTTTTGGTCACTAAGGGCAATTTATCATGGCCAATACACCTAACCTGCACATCTTTGGACTGTGGGAGGAAACCGGAGCACCCGGAGGAAACCCACGCACACACGGGGAGAACGTGCAGACTCGGCACAGACAGTGACCCGGCGGAGAATCGAACCTGGGACCCTGGCGCTGTGAAGCCACAGTGCTATCCACTTGTGCTACCGTGCTGCCCAAGTACCATGTCCATAACTTCTGACAGTGGTGGATTATTTCTGGTATATTTCTTAACTTGTCCTGTGGCTACATGAGTGTTATCTATTTCTTTGAAATAGAAAATATTATGACTCAAACCATTAATTGACGACTCATTAGGCAAAGGTGAACTAGAGAGTCCATCAGCGTTTCCATGGAAATTCAATTTACGATATTGTATAGTGTGTGTGTGCGCCCATCTCTGCATCTGGCTCGCTGCTAGAGATGGAATACCGGTGTGCGGCCCCAGTATCGTTCTCAGTGTCGTTGATCCATTAGTAAAGTAAATTTCCTTCCATATAGGTGTTGATAAAAATGATTGATTCCAAAAATGATGCCTGGAGCTGCGCATAGTTAATTTCTGCTTTGTCTAAGGATCTTGATGCAAACGCTATTGTCTTCTCTTCACCAATGGACATTATGTGAGAAAGCACCGCTCCCACCGCGTAAGGTGATGTGTCGCAGGCCAGGTGCAAGGGTAACTTCGGATCAAAGTGTGTCAGGACTTCTGACTTTAGTCGTGCCTCTTCAACTTGTATGAAGACCTTCTCGCACTGATCCACCCATTTCCATTTCCTGTTTTGACATAATAAGTGGTGTAAAGGATTGAGAATAGTTGTTAAATTAGGGACCAAACTTCCAAAATAGTTTAATAAGCCCCAAAACAAACAACGTTGATTTACATTTTGAGGTGCAGGTACCTCAGTTATGGATTTTACATTTCAAGGCAAATTGTGCAACCCCTTTGCATCTATGATGTGCCCCAGGTATTTTATAAAAGATTTGAAGAATTCACATTTAACCTTCTGTACTCGTAGTCCATAATCTTCTAGTATCTGGAGTGTAGCATCTAAATTTTGAATATGTTCGTTCTTCATTCTTTCCCACAACTAAGAAATCGTCTAAGTAGCACTGGACTCCTTCTCGTCCACTTAGAATTTGATCCATGGCACGTTGGAACAATGCAAGTGTGGATGTGATGCCAAATGGAAGTGTTTTATATCTGAATAGACCTTTGTGTGTCACGAGTGTTAAATATTGTTGTGAATCTGGATCCACAATTATCTGGAGATAAATTTGACTAAGGTCAACTTTTCTGAAACACTGGCCTCCAACCAACCCAGCAGGAAATTGTCAAATAAAGACAGAGGGTACTGCTCTGCACAAAGTGGGCTCGATCCTCCCCAAAAATCACTATGTTTCCCCCTGGCTTTTTGAGGGAGATCCAGACCTGGATTCACCCACAGTTAGTTATTTCTTTAGGCCTTTAGAATGTTCTCCCCAGTCTATCCCACACTTAGAAATTGTTGCAGCAGTGGGGAATTGAACTTGCCGGTGAGACCTGCTCCTCGCTGATTGGGGTGTCATTTTGAAAGGGTGCCCCGATCTGTACGTGAGCTTCAAGGTCTCCCACAATCCCCCCGCCCATGGACAATGCCCTCCCCTCCCCACCCCGAGACATGAGCATTACTATCCCCCAGTGAGCACACCCCAATAGGGGGTCTCTGAGGGAACCCTCCCTTCAAGTCCCAGCCCCCCTTTCAGGTCCCCCCCATTCAGGACCCCCCTTCACTCCCCCAACCTTCATACTCCCTTTCACCCCTCCCCCCCTCCCCCACTTTCATGGTCATGGCCCCCCCTCAGGCCTCAACTCTTGACAGTGTCAACCTGGCACCTGGAGACCCTGGCACAGTCTGACACCTCGGCAGTGACTCTGGCATCCTGGTAGTGCCAATCTGGCGCTGTCAGATTGCTGGGATGGCACTTCCACGGTGCCCAGGTGCCAGAGGCAGTGCCAGGTATCTGCCCTGCCCTGTCCCTGACCACCCGAGAGGCTATAATAGACACCCAGAGTGGTCATCTCGCCTGGTCCCTGCTTGTGGAGACCAGTATTATTCGGTGCCCGGGTGAGGCTTTGTCGTACGGCTGATGACTCCCGGGCGCTGGGAGAGTGTGGCTCAGCTTGGCCGCGCATATTTAAATGAACCTAATGGGTCATTTGCATATCATTATCTGAAACAAGTCCAATGAGGGTGTAATCCAGATAACGCCGGGCGAGCGGGTCAGACGACTTGTGCAACATTTTTCGCTCAGTGCAAAACCGGATTTGGGCCTCTCCCGCGATGCATCCGACATGCCTGGACCTGCAGCAGGCGGAGAGAAAGCTGCGCCCAGTACCGATTGATAGTGACTTTAAAATCACCCCATGTTAGTATTGAACCATCTTTCTTCATCACGGGTACTATGGGCGAGGCTCAATCACTTAAATTAACGGGTTTGAGGCACCTCGTCTTGACCAGCCATTCTAATTCTGCCTCTAACTTAGGCCTAATGGTACTGATCCAGCCTTTAAGAATCTTGCTTGGCTGCTATCCGTAATCTTTAGCTTGAGATCTATTTCATGCCTTCCAGCTCTCCATTAAAGAATATACCATGCTTCTTTAAATCTTCGGTTAACCTGCTTCGGATTCTGACATAGGATTCACCTCGGCCCAGTCTCACTTGATTCTGTCCAGCCAGGTTCTCCCCATCGGGGCTGGATAGTTACCTTTAACGACGTGCAGGGACAAACCTGGGGTCTAATTGAGGTATAGAAGATGATAAAGGGCATTGACAAAGCAGATGTAGAGTGGATGCTTCCTCTTGTGGGGCAATCTGGAACAAGAGTTCATTGTTTAGGTTGAGGGGTAGCAGATTTAAAACAGAAATGAGGAGAAATTACTTCTCTCAAAGGGTCCCGAATGTTGGAATTCACTGTCCCAGAGTGCAGTGGACGCCGGGACATTGAGTAAAGTTAAGGAGGAAATTTGGGTTGAAGGGTTATGGAGGACAGGCGGGAAAGTGGAGTTGAAGTCTGCCATGATAGTATTGAATGACGGAGCAGGTTCGAGGGGCTGAATCGCCTAATCCTGCTCCTCATTCTTATGTCATCTCTGGAGCTGCATATTTACATCGATACGGTCCCTCAACGGTACTACTTCCTCGATACACGTTTTAAGTGTTATCTTTGAGGGCTGTAAAGCAATACGTCATAGTTTCTCTTGGTAAACAGTTCCTGGTACCAATGAAAGAACTGTGCCAGTGTCCGCTTCCATTTACACCCGTTGTCCGTTCAGTAAAGGAATGATGCAAAAATGGTTTTGTCTGCAACGGACAGTGCATTCACTGAAAGATCATCATCTGACTGTGAGACTGGTCCCTCTTGGTGCCCTTTTCGTATCACTCTTCCCCCGATTTGATTTTTCACTTGCTGTATTTGGTTCTTTGCTGTTTATAGTTCCTGTTTGAATCTTCTTGTTTCTTTCTCCAAATGTTCGATGTGCTCCTTTTTACCACAATTCCTGCATTTTGCATCTTTGTACCGGCAGTCTACTGCTGCGTGACCAGTTTCTGCTCATCGGTGCAAGGTCAAACCTGCTTCTGTAATAGGGTCTCACCCGACATTTTATGGATTTGCTCAAACTTAATTATTGGTCTACCTCAGTTGTCCATTCCATAGAGATTGTGATTTCTAAAGCCTTCTTTAGGTCTAAGTTTCTTTCCGTTAACAGCCTCTACTGGATAGCTTCGCTCCTTAGCCCACACGCTAGACGGTCTCTAATTCACAGAAGTCAGATAATTTCTTAAAAGTAGCTACCAATTGTGTGGGGCAGCACCGTAGCATTGTGGATAGCACAATTGCTTCACAGCTCCAGTGTCCCAGGTTCGATTCCGGCTTGGGTCACTGCCTGTGCGGAGTCTGCACATCCTCCCCGTGTGTGCGTGGGTTTCCTCCGGGTGCTCCGGTTTCCTCCCACAGTCCAAAGATGTGCAGGTTAGGTGGATTGGCCGTGATAAATTGCCCTTAGTGTCCAAAATTGCCCTTAGTATTGGGTGGGGTTACTGGGTTATGGGGATCGGGTGGAAGTGTTGACCTTGGGTAGGGAGCTCTTTCCAAGAGCTGGTGCAGACTCGATGGGTCGAATGGCCTCC